>NC_081569.1:118140187-118251006 GCF_022355385.1 Mustela nigripes | reverse complement strand
TAAGATTTTATTTATTTATTTGACAGAGAGAGAGAGATCACAAGTAGGCAGAGAGGCAGGCAGAGAGAGGAGGGGAAAGCAAACTCCCTGCTGTGTAGAGAGCCTGATGCGGGGCGATCCCAGGACCCTAGGATCATGACCTGAGCTGAAGGCAGAGGCTTTAACCCACTGAGCCACCTAGGCGCCCCTTAGTTAATTTATTTATTTGTCAGAGAGAGGGAGAGAGAGCATAAGCAGGGAGAGGAGCAGGCAGAGAGAGAAGCAGGCTCCCTGCTGAGAAAGGAGCCTGCTGTGGGATTCGATCCCAGGACCCTGGGATCATGACCTGAGCTGAAGGTAGACACTTAACTGACTGAGCCACACAGGCATCTCTAAATGCAGCTTTAAGACAAAACTTCTTGGGGTGCCTGGGTGGCTCAGTCGTTAAGCTTCTGCCTTCCACTTGGATCATGGTCCCAGGGTCCTGGGATCGAGCCCTGGATCAGGGTCCTATGGTCCTGAGATTGAGCCCTGCATCAGTCTCCTTGCTCAGTGGGGAGCCTACTTCTCCCTCTCCCACTCTCCCTGCCTGTGTTCCCTACTGTCTGTCAAATAAATAAATAAAATCTTAAAAAAAAAAAGGACAAAATTTCTTCTAACCAGATTGCCACTCGAATATCCTCCTCTGAAAAAAAATTCTAAAGCTAGCCTCAGATGCCAGGCAGAACAAAGCAACAGATGCTGTCCATCACTAACCATATTTTCAAGTACCTATTAGATTTTACCTAAAGCCTCTAAAAACTGGTATATGATTTAAGTAAAAGAAGTCTCAAACCAAGTTGTCTTCTACACTTCTACACATCTTGCCATTTCCTTTTTCCACATTAACAACATCAGTATTCCTCCATGTAGGCAGGTTGGGAAGCTAGGCAGTTGTCTTTGATTTTTTGGTGTTACCCACTTTCCATATCCAATTAACAACTCCATCTGATTCTATTTTATAAATTTTCCTAAACTCCATCCCCATCTCTATAGCCACACCTCCATTGCCATAGCTCAGTTCAAATTCTAATGATCTATTCGCTAGATTCTGCAGCCTGCGTTATCTATAAAAAATCATGCATCTGATTATGCCACTCCCGTTTCAAGAAATTTTTTTAGAAGCAGTTTAGGCATCTCAAGCCTTGAAATGTTCTTATCTGAATAGCCAGGGGGATGTTGAAAAAGAAAACCAAAGCTGGGGGCATCACAATGCCTGATTTCAAATTATGTTACAAAGCTGTGATCATCAAGGTGCATGGTACTGGCATAAAAACAGACATCCTAGAGTAGAATGCAGGCAGTAACCTCTTTGACCTCAGCTGCAGCAAGTTCTTGAAAGACAGGTCTCTAAAGGCAAGGGAAACAAAAACAAAAATGAACCACTGGGACTTCATCAAGATAAAACTTCTGCACGGCAAAGGATATAGTCAATAAAATTAAAAAGCAACCTACAGAATGTGAAAAGATATTTGCAGATGACATAACAGATAAAGGGCTAGTATCCAAGACCTATAAAGAACTTCCAAACTCAACACCCCAAAACCCAAATAATCCAGTCAAGAAATGGGCAGAAGACATGAAAAAACACTTCTCCGAAGACATACAAATGGCCAATAGGCACATGAAAAAATGTTCCACATGACTAGCCATCAGGGAAATACAAATCAGAACCACAATGAGATACCACCTTATACCAATTAGAATGGCAAAAATTAACAGGATAGGAAAAAACAAATGTTGGCAAAGATGTGGAGAAAGGGGAACTGTCTTACACTGATGGTGGGAATGCAAGCTGGCAAACAGTATGGAGGTCCCTCAGAAAGTTAAAAATAGAACTACCCTATGACCCAGCAATGGCACTACTGGGGTAGTTATCCCAAAGATACAGATGTAGTGAAAAGAAGGGGCACATGTACCTCAATGTCACAGCAGCAATGCCCATGATAGCCAAACTGTGGAAGGACCAAAATCCTTCAACAGATGAATGGATAGAGAATGGATAGAGAAGATGTGGTTCATGTGTACAATGGAATATTACTCAGCCATTAGAAAGGATGAACACCTACCATTTGCATCAACATGGATGGAACTGGAGGGTATTATGCTAAGTGAAGTAAGCCAATCAGAGAAAGACAATTATCATAGGGTTTCACTCATATGTGGAATATAAGAAATAGTGCAGAGGACCATAGGGGAAGGAAGGTAAAACTGAATGGGAAAATATCAGATAGGGAGACAAACCATGAGAGACTCCAGAAACAAACTGAGGGGTACAAAAGGGAGGGGGTCGGGGGATGGGATAATAACTGGGTGATGGACATTAAGGAGGGTACATGATCTGATGAGCTCTGGGTGTTATACGCAACTAATGAACCACTGAACACTACGTCAAAAACCAATGATGTACTGTACTGTATGTTGGCTAATTGAATTAAAAAAAGAAATGTTCTTTTCCTTTGACTCACTAATTTCTCAGCTAGTTACCTGTCATAGTGAAATAATAAAAAATACAGATCAAGACACATGTGCCAAAATATTTACTATGGCATAATTTAGAACAATAAAATTAAGGAATCCTAACTATCCAACCATAGAGAAAACTTTAAGTAAACAGATTCAGCCCATATGAAAAATATTATAAAACCATGAAAATTAGGTTTCCAAGTAAATTTTGGCAACACTGGAAATTTTCCATAATAAGATATTAATTTCTTTTAATCAGGATTTTTAAAATGTAGAAGAAAAAGGAAGGAGGGAGGACTTATTTGTCCAGCTGTTTCTTCTCCCACTAGTTATTAAAGTTTATCTCTTGGGGAGTTGGAGTTAATGCCCACACTTCCAGGTTACATCATCCAGCTTCTTCTGTGATCTCTGGGCCATGGGCTCCCTGAGCCCCAATTCCCACAGAGTAACGCAAAGAGGACCAGACGGTAATTACAAAGACAGTTTCATTAAGGAAAGGAATTTCAACCAAGGTCAGAGAACCTAAGTCTTTTATAATGGGCAGTAAGTCTCTTTGACTCTTGCCCACAAGCGAGGCATCATCTTTATTTATCTTTATTCTACTGGATAATAAATAAACCCACTTTTTGTTCCAGAGGGAGACACTATCTTTGTCTTCCAAGGTTGTTCAAACATCCTTGAGGAGATAGTCTGGAACAAAGGCAGTCCGTGCCACTGCAAACAAGATGTGCAAAAACACAGGAGACCCGTGGAACCTTCTCTCCTAACATAGATTCAACCTTCAGCAGCCAAGTGCTTACTTCCTGCATGCAAATGCTACCCAACTGTAATCAATAGGTAAAATATATTTCTGCAGCAACTGAGAACACTGACTCAAGCAAGGAGTGCTACATATTATTGTCAAAGACAAAGCTAGAAACTTTTCTGAGGACAGACTTTATTCAGTAATACTATTGTGCTAGAGAAGAGGGTCCAGTGGTCATTGAACTCAGCTTCCCTGAAACAAAAGACCAGAGATTTTTTTTAAAGCCTGGGTGTGCTAAGGAAAAGGCAGGGTGTTAAGAGCCATTAGTCCACATGACTAGGACACCTAGATTTGTTAACTGAAGCTTATCTGGAGGAGAAATAAACTTCTATATGACAAGAGGCAGTGGTGCACGTGAAAGCAAGGCTGACACCAAAGTTAGGCCCTTATCCTCCATTTAGCACTTATCACAACGAATTTTAGGAAATTGTTTATTTCTGCAAATGCAGGGACTGAGGGTGAAAGTTATCTCCCTGAAGGTTTGCATTTCAAAGAGACTACTCTTCTGTCCTTCAGGAAGTAGTTTCCCATGGTAGCTTTACATCTCAAAGGGCAGAAAACAGATTTATAATTGAAAGCTTTCTGAAGTAACTGCCATAAGAGGGAATTCACAGCCCTCTTACTAGGCTGGAACAATGGTAAATTCTGCTGGTAGCACCAAGCTTTCTCAGGCAGGCATTTTTAGGGAGCT
This sequence comes from Mustela nigripes, assembly GCF_022355385.1. Lineage (NCBI taxonomy): Eukaryota > Metazoa > Chordata > Mammalia > Carnivora > Mustelidae > Mustela > Mustela nigripes. The sequence goes on along the minus strand of NC_081569.1, from coordinate 118,247,026 downwards.
GAGATAATTCTAGGATCATGGCCATAAACTCCTAAAGTTATGCTGGAGTTTGTTAAGTGTTTTAGCACAGAGGATTAGATGGAGTTGTTACATGCCAAGCATTCTACGGTCCTCAGCACAGAGTTGCAGAACTAGCTACCAGTAGGAAGTAAGAAACATATCTTCACATTAGTCTCATGAAAAAAATGGGACAATTTTGCTCAATGAACTTTGAATAGAACACCTTCGAGGCCAGAAGATGCTTGCACAAATACTGAAAGATGTTATTATCCACTGTAGTAGTGATTACTCTGTAATTATTGTTGACTTGTTTCAAGCTGCTTCATGTTTATAATGCCTTCAAATAGATCACCAAAGCTTCTACTAATCGAAAGCATGCCACAGAAAGAAAAAGGTTAAGAACCACCACCATAATCATTCCTAAACATAAACTGAGCGCCCACGTGTGAATCACTGAAGTCGGTAGTATGGAGGAGTAATCAAGGAAAAGGAACCTACGGTCTGTGCTTTGAAAAATTTATGTTTGAAAGGAGAAAACAAGAGAAGTACATAAGTACCTTTAAAAACAGGTAAAAAAATATATAAAGTGAATTAAATATAAATATATATGCACATTTTAATGGAACTAAAGACCATATCTTAAAAATTACAAAATAATTAGAGAGTAAACATGCTCTTATCTGAGGCTTTTTTGAATTCTTTTGATCATTAACACCTACTATATATATATTTTTTAATTTTATTTATTCAATATATATAGAGAGAGCGAACGATCAAGGGAACATAGCAAGGGGAATGGGAGAGGGAGAAGCAGGCTTCCCGCAGAGCAGGGAGCCTGACGTGGGGCTCAATTCCAGGACCTGGGATCATGACTTGAGCTGAAGGGAGACCCCAATGGCTGAGCCACCCAGGTACCCCCACTTACTATATATTTTTTAAAAATAATGTAGGAAAGATAAGAGACAAAAGTAGATTAACTATAGGTTGTGCAAAAAAATAAACTTAGGTACAAAGTATTCATGAGAAGGTAAATCTTAAGCTGATTTTGATGCAGGAGGATTTCCTGGAGAGGCAACCACAGTCTAGTTGTAGATTGTGCAGTTCCAGAAAAAGGAGATATGATAACTAGAGCTAAAAGAAGATAACCCAGGGTGTACAAAAGACAAGACAGTAGTAAAATACCATATACATTTCAAAGTCACAGACTTTACTATACTAGGAAAGTATTTCTTTTTAAATATTTTATTTATTTATTTGACAGAGAGAGATCACAAGTAGGCAGAGAGGCAGGCAGAGAGAGAGGAGGAAGCAGGCCTCCCGCTGAGCAGAGAGCCTGATTCCGGGCTCAATGTGGGGCTGAATCCCAGAACCCTGGGATCATGACCTGAGTGGAAGGTGGAGGCTTAATGCACTGAGCCACCCAGGTACCCCCTAGGAAAGTATTTTGACCAACAAATAAAACACTATCCCTAAACAATATCTTTACATTTTCTTATTTTTATTTTGTTCTACCCTATGAGCATGCCATAAATATCTGATCTATATATTTTGTAACCTTTTAAAACTAAATATACTTGTAACAAACGTTTCTGAATACAGATTTGCTCATTATTTTGCAGTATAATGCCACATATTTAAATGTGACTATGTTGGGGCTCCTATGTGGCCCAGTGGTTTAAAACCTCTGTCTTTGGCTCAGGTCATGATCCCAGAGTCCTGGGATCGAGCCCCATATCGGTCTCTCTGCTCAGCAGGGAGCCTGCTTCCTCCTCTCTCTGCCTACTTGTGATCTCTGTCTGTCAAATAAATCAATAAAATCTTTTTTAAAAATATAAATAAATAAATGTGACTAAGTTAATTTAAAATTTCTTTTGAATTACAACTTATACCCATCTAATACACTATAGCAAAGTCATTTGCCAATGCTCATTCTATAACCAAATGCAAAATACTGACATACCACTGAATAGTTCAAATGTTACTTACTCTCTTTGTGGTCCCTTCTGGTACAGTCTGGTTTATCCTCAAGAAATGAAAGGCTTTAATAGGTAAAATACAAACATTGTAGGATCTCAACTATACATTGCTTAAATACCATTTTTTTGTGAATCAAATTACAATTACTCCCCCTACCACCACCACCACTAGAAATTCTCCAGCATCTTCCCACTGCTTAAAATAAAGGCTACATCCTTAACCAGGCCCAGAACTCCAGTATGGCCTGGCTCCTGCCTCACCACCTTCATTTCATACCTTCTTCGCACTTACTGGGCTTACTCCAGGCTCCTGCCACCCTGGTCTTTTGGTTTTCTTTTGTTTCCTAGAACGTGCCCTATTACCCTGCCACGGGGACTGTCAGCTGACTGGTTGGTATACTCTGTCGCCATTTTCGAGTCAATCCTTCCTAAAGAGGCTACTCTCCTTCTCATACACTCTCATAACACCTGCTTCCTCCTCTTAATACTTATCAAAATTGTAATTTTATATCTCCTTGTATAAATCATTTATGTCGGTCTCCCCAGCAGCTACAAGCTCCTTGAGGGCTTTCCTGAAAAAGAAATCAGAGCAAGGGAGAGCAGGAAAATGGAGAATGGCTTCCTTCATGGTGCAGGCACACAGGTCTGCTTGGTTGTCCCTCTCTTGTGGGGGACAGGCAGAGAACTCTGCCCACTTACAGGACGGTAGGATTCAGAAAAAGATCCACTGCTGATAGGGGAGGGGTAGTTCAAAATCCACCAGTTCTTAGGGAGGGGCAGGAAATCCTCTTGGGCCCAGGAATACCATCCAAATACCAACACAAAGCAGAGGTGTGATACTCCTGGGCTGGGAACAGAGAACTCCCCCAGAAAGACCACACAGAGATACAAGGTAGCATTTGACTGTCAGGAGAAGGCAGGAGTGGGGGGAAAAAGCCTAAGTGCCCAGGCCCCGACTCACAGACCGGTCTAAGCCTCAGATGCTGGACAAAAGGACGAAGAACATCTTTCCACTCCCACCACAAGCTTAAGCGTAACAAGCCTCAGTGGCCTACTGGGGCAAGGGCATGAACACAGAGGGAGAGAGACCCTGCTTGTTCCGTGACAGTCCTGACGGATCTAGGAGTGAAGCAGGGGCAAATTAACATGGATACAGTACCATTATTGGATCTGCAAACCATATTCAAATGCTGCTGTAGTCTAGTTAATATCCTTTAGAGGAAACATTTTAAAATTTCAAGATCTGATCCAGGATTCCATTCATATGTTGCGTTTTAATTTCCATGTCTCTTTTCACCTGGAAAAGTTTCTGAGTCTCTCTTTATCTTCCATCATTTTAACATTTTGAAGAATGCAGATTATTTTGTAGAATGTTCTTCTGTTGGGCTTGTCTGATGTTCTTCCCTCACTACTAGATTCTTGCTTTACGTTGTTGGCAGGAATACAGAAAGCAATGTTTTATCTGTCTCAGTACATCAGACCCAGAGGCAGATGATATTTATTTGTTCCATTATTGGTTATGTTAACTTTGGCCACTCAGTTAAGTTGGTGCCTACCAGTTTTCTCCACTACAAAGTTATAATTAATTAATTACTACCTTGAGGGGAATTAATCAGAAAATTCTAATATAAAATCTTGATTCATAAGCATTAAAAAATAAATTGATAATTAATATTTGCAGTTTGGTTCCTATAATCTATAAAGGTATGCTGTTCATGAGAGGTGTTTAAGGGATAATAAAAAGATTACAAACTGCAGAATAGTGAATAGAAATATCGCTATTTTGACCTCTGATTGATAAAAATACATGTGACAATATCTTTAGTCTGTTCGTGATGTTCATTAAAGTCTGTAGAGAATTTTCTATGAATGCTTAGAATAAAAACCTCATTCTTAAGAGTAATTGGCTTTGTTCAAAGGATAGTCAACTAGTTTATTATGCACTGAAAAGAAATTTCAAAGGTCACAATAAAGCATTTTGAATATTGGCACATCTTTTTTTTTTTTAAGATTTATTCATTTATTTTACATAAGGAGAGAGCAGGGGGAGGGGCAGAAGCAGAGAGAGAATCCTCAAGCAGACTTCACACTGGGCGCAGAGCCCAATGTGGAGCTCAATCTCATGACCCCAAGATTATTATTATTATTATTATTTAAAGATTTTATTTATTTATTTGACAGAAAAAGAGAGAGCACAAGCAGGAGGAGCTGCAGAGGGAGAGGGAGAAACAGGCTCTCCACTAAGCAGGGAGCACAATGCAGAGCTTGATCCCAGGACCCTGGGATACTGATTTGAGCTGAAGGCAGACACTTAACCGACTGATCCACCCAGGTGCCCCTCATGACCCCAAGATTATGACCTGTGCTGAAATCAAGAGTTGATGCTTAACCAACTGAGCCACTCAGGTGCCCCTGAACATTGGCATATCTTAAAACATATTCTTTCCTGAAAATTAACTTCTGTTGTTGAAACTTTTTATCCTTTTCTATTAATTTTTAAATACCAGCTAATACACAGTCCCATAAATAAAAATCTAATTATGGGAAGCAAACATTATGAATATTTTATAATTTATGTTGATCTGTATTCTAACAGGGCTGACACAATGACAGGACTCTTGGAAGACTTCAAGAGAAATAGGTCCATTTAAATAATTATTCAAAGAAGCTTTTCCTCTTTCCTCCTGAGCAAAAGTGGGGAAAAATTTTAAATTTAAAACTTCAACAAATTTGAAAAATAAGTTAGAGCATTAGCCTAAAAGTAGAGAAACAAGCAGAGACTAGATAGAAGGGGGAAAGCTCTTAACAATTTTGAAATTAGATTCTAAAATTTATCTGTAAGAAAAGCAGTGTTAACATAACACAGCTGCAAAAAGTAAGTAGTCAATTAAGAAGGCACATATGTAATATGTTCATTTCACAAAGGAGTTGTGGAATAGGGCGCCTAGGTGGCTCAGTGGTTGAGCGTATGCCTTCAGCTCAGATCATGATCCTAGGGTCCTGGAATTGAGTCCCACATAGGGCTTCCTGCTCAGCGAGAGTCTGCTTCTCTCCCTCCTTCTCTCTCTGTGTGCACTCTCTCTCTCAAATAAATAAATAAATCTTAAAAAAAAAAAAGAAAAGAAAAGAGTCATGGAATAATCCCCCCAAAAGCTATTAGTTGGCTAATTATTAATCCTTCTCAAAATAGGAATTAAATTGAAAAAGGATTTGATTTAAAATAATCAAATAATGCAATGGCATTGATTGATTTCTTTCTTAGTAAGAAATTTCTTTGTTGAATTGGGTTCCAATGAACTGACAGATCAAAAAGAAGACCAGTATCCCCAAAGGTATTATGTAATCCTTACTATTACATTGTTGTGGTTGTTGTTATCAGACATGAAGAGTAAAGATTGTTTTAAGCAATGTCACACACAACGGTAATAAATCTACATGAAAATCTATGCCACAGAATGAAAGTCCAGATCGGTTACACATGATCATGGGATGGGCCTTCTGGAATAACAATAATGAACAAATGAAAAATGGGATGGGTTAAGTATGGATTTCAGAAATTGTGTAGACAAACTATAAAGGAGGTTGAAACAACATGATCATAGAGTCTTATTATATGTAACAGGAACATAAAACTAGTTTTATGTTATGTTTATGTTTTATATAAATAAGAATTAGTTGTTTTCCTTTTGTGTCGGTGGTTTAACGTACAGTTGATAAAGTGATAGAAAGATATGCGTTAGCTTTGGACCTTTCCAAATGTTGAATGTTGTAATGCTCCATTGTCTTGAAATTCCAATAACAAAAAACCCTGTATTTTCATTTTGCACTGGGGAAATTATATAACTAGTTTTTGTGGTCAGGAATGATCACTCTAATAATATTTGAGGCGGAACATGAAGTAAGAGAGGAAGCAATTCACATGGGCATCTGGGAATAGAGCAAGAGGAAAGAGTAAGCACAAATAACTTGATATGGGACCGTGTTCGCTCTATTCAAGGAATAGTACAGAAGCCCATGTAACTTGGGTATAATAAGCCAACGTAAGATCAAATCTTATCTAATGAGGTGGGTGAAGGGGCCTTATGAATTAGCGTTAAGAACTTTGGGGGTGCCTGGGTGGCTCAGTGGGTTAAGGCTCTGCCTTCGGCTCAGGTCGTGATCCTGGGGTCCTTGGGATTGAGCCCCGCATCAGGCTCTCTGCTCCGCAGGGAGCCTGCTTCCCCCTCCCCGTCTCTGCCTACTTGTGAGCTCTCTCTCTCTCTCTCTGTCAAATAAATAAATAAAATCTTAAAAAAAAAAACAAAACAACTTTGACTTTTAAATCTGAGTGAGATGGCCAACACTGGAGGGGTTTTGAGGGAAGAAGTGACATGATCTGATGTAGGATATTTTGAAAGAATAACTTTGCTGTGTTGAGTAGTGTCAATGAAGGGACAAAGTCTAACGCAGCAAAGCTCTCAGGAGCCGAAAGCAGTGATTGATACAAGAGACAAGGATAGTTGGGGGGCGCCTGGGTGGCTCAGTGGGTTAAAGCTTCTGCCTTCAGCTCAGGTTGTGATCTCAGGGTCCTGGGCTCACGTGATCTCTCTCTGTCAAATAAATAAAATCTTTTTTTTAAAAAAAGAGATAAGGAGAGTTGGGGCAAAGTCGTTTGGTAGAGGTGGATTCTGGATCTATTTCTGAGGTAGAACCAACACAGGATTTGTTAACGAGTTTGGATGGGTATGTTTGAGAAAGAGAAGATAAGCACATATGTAAGTCTTCTGGTCCAAGCAACTGGAAGGAGGGATGCATGCATGGTTTTCTGAGATTGGAGTGACTTCAGAAAGAACAGATTGGACAGTGTAGGGAAGAAATACCATGTTTATTATGTGTTATATCATCACATATGTGTAGCCATTTTTAGTTTTTCTATTCTATTCCATCAATCTACTTTGTGAACCTATCTTAGTACCACCTTGTTTTGATTATATAGCTTCAGTGTTCATTTTTGATATCTTGTAGGGCAAGATTATCCTTATGACTCTTCTTTCTCGGATTTTTTGGGGGGCTGTTCTTGCTGATGAATGGCAGATTCAACTATTCTAGTTACCGAAAATACACTGAATTTATAGGTTAATTTGAAGAGAAATTTCCAAGCACCTCGGTAGCTTACAACAACCAGCATTTCTTTCCCATTCACACTTTGTAGGCAATTGTAGGTCAGCTTCTGTGATGTGGTTTAGCTGTACTTTGCTTTATACCTCTTTTCTCTTTTCATTCTAGGTCTCAGGCTGAAGGAGCAGAGGGAAAAGAGCAAAGCCAACCACAGAAAGGCTCTAAAAGATTTAGAACACGTAGTATAATTTTTCTGCTCATAACCCATTGGTCACAGCAAGTTACATGGCCAGGTTCAATGTCAGTGGAGGCCAACTCAATGTCAAGTCACATGGCAACAATGGGTGAGATTAAACATCCTTCTTGCAGGGGAGGAGTGAATGAATAACCAGGAATAATGATACAGTCTGCCACAATAACCCAAAGGAAAAGGAGTCATGTAACGGAATTCAATAGCCTACAAATGCTTAGTACTTTAGAAGTTCCAGAATGAGGATGCCACAGTAGGTTAAGTATCTGCCTTCAGCTCAGGTTATGATCCCAGAGTCGGGCTCCGTGGGGAGTCTGCTTCTCTCTCCCGCTGCCTCCCACCCCTGCTTGTGCTCTTTCTCTCTGTCTCTCAAGTGAATAAATAAAATCTTAAAAAAGAAAAAGAACTTCAGTGCGAAGTGCACAATTTCTCGAGATATTGAGGAAGGGAAGGGGGAATGCTAGTAAGTGTAAATATGACACTTTCTTTTTTTTTTTAAGATTTTATTTATTTATTTATTTGACAGAGAGAGAGAAATCACAATTAGGCAGAGAGTCAGGCAGAGAGAGAGAAGCAGGCTCCCCGCTGAGCAAAGAGCCCGACGCGGGGCTCGATCCCAGGACACCGAGATCATGACCTGAGCCGAAGGCAGCGGCTTAATCCGCTGAGCCACCCAGGCGCCCCAAATATGACACTTTCAAAAGAAGACAAAATATGTTCCACCATGCAGCTCTAGACATTCTCATCTTCCCAGGGACCAGTGGGGGGTTTAAGGATGGGTGTCAGCATTTAAGTCTGCTGGGCAGATGACTCTTCTGGACTCCTTCCTCATTATTTCTCCACTAAATTTGTCTAGTAATGAATACCATGAAGGTAGCACTCTGTTATTGTCCCTAATAGCAAAGAGAGAGCTGAGGCCAGAGATTATGAAACGAAGGGGATAAAGATGCAGAGGTTCTTAAGATGACAATTTTCTGTTTGGTTTTATGAGAAGTATAGATGTTCTATTAAATAACCCGTATCACCAAGTGTTAATTTTTATCAAAATGCTAATCAATATTTAGAACTTTAAACTCAAATAGTGACCTCCAACTTGTTTTATGTAGCATAGTATTATTGGAAAGAAAGCGATTCATTCGACAAATATTTTTTGAGATCGTATTATGTGCCAAGTGTTATTCTAGGCATCAGGGATACAGCAAAGTGTCAACTCTTGGTGCTTGTGTTCCGGGGAAGAGAGGGTAGGGGCAAACATAGATGATACCGTATAGGTGCATTCTTATGAAATATGTGGTGGTAGGTACTATGACCAAAAAGTGGCAGGGAAATGAGATGGGCTGATTTGTAGGGAGGACCTTGTTAATGAAGTGACATTTCAGTGGGGATCTTCATGAAGTGACAAAGTGGCTATGTGGGATAAGAATGTGGCTGTTAGCAAGGAATAAGAGCAAAATCGCCCTGCTAAGCCCAGTCAAAGACCAGCAAGGGGGCCAATGTCGCATAAGTGGAGTAAGCGTGTCGATAAGAGGATGAGATTCGGTCAGGGAAGTAGCCAAGAGCCATAGGACTTTAAAGTCTTATTACAGAGTCTGGATGGTGGTGTTAGAGCATTTCTGGAACTTAACTTCTTTTTTAAAAAAGATTTCATCTATTTATTTGACACAGCGAGAGAGGGAACACAAGCAGGGGGAGTAGAAGTGGGAGAGGGAGAAGCAGGCTTCCTTCTGAGCAGGGAGCCCAATGCGGGTCTCGATCCCAGGACCCTGCGATCATGACCTGAGCTGAAGGCAGATACTTAACAAGTGAGCCATCCAGGTGCCCCTCTATTTTTAGTTTTTTGAGGAACTTTCATACTGTTTTCCACAGTGGCTGTAGCAATTTTCTGTACTCTGATTTTATATTTTAAATATTTATACTAGGGTTCTCTATGTGTAAATGTCAAATAATAGGTAGATTTTGCTTTGATCCTTGTCATTTTTTTCAGTGAAAAGAATCTATGTCAATTTTTCTTAAGAAAAATAAAAAGATTTTAAAGAATCTGGATGACCCCTTACAAATGAATAGACATAAGGTACTCTTTCATATCATGTCTGACTACATGAGGATAAGATGGAGTTGGAAGTGGTTGTCTGTCACGTAAATAGAATTTACACCAACAGAGTTCTAAGCCTCTTTCAATTGTTGAGAATTAATTCATTTTTCAGTCTTCAGAATCTGATTTTCAGAGTACAAGGAGCTTGATGGGAAAAGCAATTGAATGTAATCAGCCTCTCTTTATGTGCTCAGTTTAAAATTGTTTAGGCTGTCATATGTGATATGAATCAAAGGGGCTTGATAAATATTTCCAAGAACACCTAGATGGCTCACCTGAGTGGATGCATAATTGCTTGTGAAGTTCAGACCGAAACAAGGAAATTTAGAATAAAAGGGAATGTTTAATAATTGTTTTTCACTTTTTAAAGAGCTTTACCAAAATAACAGGTAATAGATTCATTCAAGAGCCACAAGAAAAAAACAGATCCTGGCAGATGGTCAGTAATTTGAGGTTAATGTAGTGCAACTCAGGTTCAGAAATTGAGAAGCATTTTCTTTATTTTCAAGGAAGTCACTGGTTTTATAGGGCTTTTTTTCATTTGCGGTTTACCATAGTAGTAACAGAGTATTAAAAGAATATTTCCCAGTAGGAAAATTATGGTTCAGGTATTTGAAATGACAGTAATATTGGATTGTGACTACCTTTATAGCATAAAATAGCTCTTCTATGAATAAAGGCTCATGTGTTTGAAGGCTTGAAAAAATGTGTGGACTGTGAAAAAAAGATTTGTAAATAGAGCTACAGAAATTAAAACTGTGCTATACTTTCAAAAATATTGACCTTCCTGTCAATGACCTGAACAGGCAACCCAGAAACAGTATTCTTCTATTCTAAAGTTTAGCATATAATGAAGGTAGCATTCCAAGGCACTGATTCAGAGTGTGCAATAAGTTACAGAATAAAAACTTTCCAAATAACAAAATTTCCTACAAAGACAATTATCTGCCACTGGAAAACAATACTATTTTGGCTCTGCCTTTCGAATAGCCAAACTTCTTAACTTTGTTCATTGCATTAACTATACTTTCCTGAACAATATTAAGTAATAGTAGTGCTAGCACATCTTACTCCGGATTTTACTGGGAATGTTTCGAAGGGTATCATTGAGTTGAGTATCATGATGTTGGCTATGGCTTAGGATAGGTATATTAGTAGTTTACCAATAGTTGTAATCTCTTCTTCCACCCACGACCAGAGAGAGCTCTAATAATCATTATACCCATAGCTTAGAAAGTGCCTGGCACAGGTAGGCATTCAATAAATGCTTGGTGAATAACAAATAGTCAAGAGGATTGTATCAGAAGCTATTTGAAGTGTCAAAGATATTACCTGGGGGGAAGAAAAGCTAATTTGAGATCTTAAGAAAAATTCATCTAGCAAGACTGGAATTATACATATAGAAAAGTATTAGAAAAAATATCCACTGCTTAAAATAAATGAACTTTTTGATAACTTGTACCACACACACACACACACATAGATATATATATACACATACATATATGTCTTAAAGTATGTAAAGATCTTTAAATTGATCATTTTAGAAAATAAAGAGCGAAAATCAGTTTGATAGACTTTTAACCTTTTCAGGATTATCCCTTTTTAATTCTCTTTGAAAAGAATCTTCAGGGGCACCTCAGTGGGTTAAAGCCTCTGCCTTCGGCTCAGGTCATGATCTCAGGGTCCTGGGATGAGTCCCACATCAGGCTCTCTGCTCAGCAGGGAGCCTGCTTCCCCTTCCTCTCTCTCTCTGCCTGCCTCTCCGCCTACTTGTGATCTCTATCTGTCAAACAAATAAATAAAATCTTAAAAAAAGAGAAAAGAATCTTCAAATTGATTTAGGTAGACTATATCTATGTTAGACTGATCTTCAAAGGCTTTGACATTTTAATGAAAACAAGTTGTATAGCACGAAGTTTTGACATGGTTAAAATCAGGTCCCTAAACATATAAATAGATGTCAAAATGCATATTCAGACATTAAACTATTTATTTCAAAATATAACTGTCAATTTTTAATTTAGTAGAAAAGTATGGTATTCACTGAGCTTCACTCAACGGAAGTCTGTGAAATGTCTATTGCCATCCAGGCGCCTTGTGCTAGGCTTTTGGGAAGGTATGAGTAACCCCAAAGTCTACTAGGGGGATACTGAAATGTCACACAAACGGGTTTTATATAAGAGGGGGTATTGAGAGTATCCCATAGACCGGTCTTTGGAGAATCAGTAGAGTTTTAAGCAGAGTTGAACTTTGGCTTGGAACAATGCCAAACAGACAAAAGGCAGGGGGGAAGGAGATAAAACACTGCAGCTATGGGACATCACATGCAAAAGCATGAAATGCTGAAAGTACATGAAGCGTAGAGGGAATAGGAGAAATTCAGTGTGGCTGGAGCATCTTGTACACTTGAAAGAATACAAGTTGCACATTTAGCAGAGGGTGTAGGGTCTTGACTAACAGGAGTTCAAATCTTGGGTCTGCCACAGACTAGCAGAATGACCCCTCAAACAACTAAGTCTAAGTCTCTGTCTGTTCTTTCTTTGTAGAATGGGGACAATAATGGTACCAAGCTTGCAGGGTTAGAGGGGAGAGTTAAGAGCATGTATAGAACCTAATACTGTGTCCAACCCACCTAGAGTAAGAGCTCAATAAGTGATACTATTGTCATGTTGGTAAGTAGATAATCTGTTAGTGGACTCCTACTTTTTTTTTAAGGTTTTATTTACATATTTGAGAGAGAGGGAGAGAGAAAGCCTTAGTGGGCAGGGGGCGGGGGCAGAGGGAAAGGGAGAAGCAGGCTACCCTCTGAGCAGGGAGCTTGATGTGGGGCTCAATCCCAGGATCCTGGGATCATGAACTGAGCTGAAGGCAGAAGCTTAACTGACTGAGCCACCCAAGCACCCCAGTGATTCCTATTTTAATATTGAGTAGCAAATGCTACTTATATATTGCTGAGAATTGTTCACTTTATGGCTTTTTTTCTAAACTTAGAAAGTAGAATAAGTCCCATGCTTGTGCTAATAATGAACTCAGTTTTCAGTAGAATCCAGAACTATAAAAGTATCACTTCTCCCTGAGCAAAAAGAGTGTAAACATGTTACTTCAGCTCATATCCACTTTAGAAAAAAATTTAGACTGCAGAATTAGTGGTTTATCCAACTACCTGTAGTAGAACCCTATAGCTTAAAAAAATCTTACAGTATTTAGTATATCGTGAACCACGATAAAGTACAAAACTTCTATTAATTCAAGCATAGGCATGTGGCTTTGCAAGCATTTTAAAATCACTTGCATGAGTGAGTGTTCCTTGAAAAGAATAACCTAATATTCCTGTGTCTATTTCTTAGGTCTGATTCTTACCTCAGCCAATTGCACTCAGATTTCCTTGCCTTTTCTTTCTTGACTCCACTGAAATGACACTGACAAATACTGTAAACAGATGACTAATAGACAAATCTGGTAATTAACTTTTTTTTTTTTTTAGTTTCCATAATCTCTTGTCAGAATTTAACATGGTTGAACTGCTTCTTCTTTTTTGAAACTCTCTCTGTACTTTGGTTTCATGATATCACACTCTGTTTTTCTTATATCTGGTCTCTTACATGCCTGATCAATTCTTCTTGGTATGTTTTATCTTCATTATTGGTTTCTTTTTTTTTTTTTCATTTTCTTTTTATTAGTTTCAGAGGTAAAATTTAGGGATTCATCAGCTGTATATAACACCCAGTGCTCATTACATCCAGTGCCCTCTTTTATGTTCATCACCCAATTATCCCTTCTCACCACCTCCCTTCCAGCAAACCTCAGTTTGTTTCCTAGAGTTCAGCACCTCTTATGGTTTGTCTCCTTCTCAATTTTCATCTTATTTTATTTTTCCCTCCCTCCCCCTACGTTCTTCTGTTTTGTTTCTTTAAATTCCATATATGGGTGAACTCATACGGTATTTGTCTTTTTTGAACAGACTAATTTCCTTTAGCATAATACCCTCTAGTTCCAACCACATCATTGCAAATGGCAAAATTTCATTCTTTTTGATGGCTGAGTAATATTCCATTGTATATATACAACACATCTTCTTTATCCATCCATCTGTTGATGGACATCTGCATTACCTGTCTCTTAATGTTGGTGATCTGCAGCGTTATGTCTTTGGTTCTTTTCTTTCTCATTCCACTAATTCTCCATGAGGGGTAATCTCATCCTCTCCATCACTTTTAATGAGAAGATATATAATTATATGAGTCTCAAATTTTGTCTCCATCCCTGAGCTCTTTCCATGGCCTCTTATACGCATCTATTTCCAGTTACTGACAGAATATCTCCATCTGGCTGTCCAGAGACAATAAAGTCAATATCCCCCAGTCTAAATTCAATCTCTCTCTTTTTTTTTTTCTCAACCCATTCCTTTTCCTTCACTCTGATCTTGATGACAACCTGGAAACCTGGAGATGGACTAGCTTTCTCTCTTTTCTTAGCCAAATGCCCTTCACCTAACCCATGAGTGTCCAAGTCCTACTGATTTTATTTCTTTAAATTTTTTTTTGCCCTTCTGTCTGTGCTTATTATTTCTAGCATCTTGTACCTTAACTATTGCAGTAGTATCCTAAGTAATCTTTCTGCCTTTACCATAAGTCTGTCAAGTTGTTTTTATTCTCTGGCAAAATTTCCCTGGTGGCTTTTTACTGAATGTACAAACTATTACATGGTGTTCCATACTCCTGAGGATCTGGCTTCAGCCCACCTTTTCTTCTTCCTTCTTTCCACACCTTTTTTCCTGATCACATGATTTCATGCTGTTGTGAAGCTTTTCCTTAGCTGCTGACTGCAGAGCCCTTTGCCAACTATGGAGAAGAGATAAAGTTGCCCAGTCCTGAGTCTTCACTTATACTCTTGTCCCTTCATAGGTTTATCATGGCTCCCATTTCCTTTTATTGTACTTATTTGTTCCCATGCATTACTCATTCTGTATCCCTGGCATCTCATAATAGGGAATCAAGAAAATTTTTTGTATAAATTTCTTTTTTAATTTTTAGATTTATTATTATTTTTTTTTTGAGAGAGAGCAAGCGAGAGTGAGAGAGAGCACGAGCGGTGGGGAGGGGCAGAGGGAGAGGGCAAAGTAGGTTCCCTGATGAACAGGGACCCCAACTAGGGACTCCATCCCAGAACCCTGGGATCATGACCCAAGCCGAAGGCTGACGCTTAACCAACTGAGCCACTCAGGCACCCACTCATAAATTTCAGTAGGTATTTATTATGCACTTTCTTGAGAAACTGGGGAAAAAAGAACACCCTCAATTTCTTCAGTATTGTCTCAAAGTGCTCTTTCTCTAGCATGTAATAAATGTGCCTGACTGAAAATTGAGGCAATCCTTGGTTGCATATGTTGTTGGTTTCCATCCCAATGTGTTTCTGTGATCTTTGAAAAGACAATGTAATTATGCCTTACCTAAATTAAATTGGCTTGATCTCTATAAGCATCCCATAAGATAGTCACTACGTCATCATCAATCACTGTTGCAGTCATCACCGTCATCCCCATTTTATACATAGTGGAGAAATGGCATGGTGGCCTCTAAGTACACAAACTGGTAGGCGATCCCACAAGTCCTGGAACTGAAAAGTTCATAGACCAAATTAAAATGCTCAGATCATCTGGTTTGTTGAATCAACTTAAAATCTACAGTGAGAAGCAAAGGGAAAGGGAATTGGGTAGGTTAAGAATTTAACACAAATAGAAGGACCACATTGCGTATGGGTTGCTCAATGTTCTGTCTTTGCACCACTTTCCCTTACTGCAGGTGGTGTGGTTACAAGAAGCAGAGTTAAGGGCAGGCAAGAAAGTTCAAAGACGGAAGAAGGTTTGTGGTGCCAATATATGCTTGCTCTCTTGGAGAGATGAAGAGTCTATTAAAATATGCATGGCTACAGCTATAGGTCTGTGATAATCTGGCGAGCAACAGTACATTGTGGGAGGCTGCAATAAGGCTTGAGATGAGCACCAAACCAGGCCCTGACTTGTGCCTCCTTTAAAGTCTGAATAACCTAACCAAAGGTTTAGGACGGGAAAAGTTGAGTAGCACTGAGAAAGGGTCTGCGCTATGTGTTGTGCGCTCGCCTACGTGACTTCCCACACGCTTGCTAAACAAATGAGAACAATTCGGTTGGGGTCAAAAGTTCGTTGCTGGTCCTTGCTGCCCTAGTACAGCACATAAATAACTTTCAGGTTTGCTGTATTTGCACTGCATCAGCCATTTGGCGTCATGAGGAACTCGTGGTTGTTTAACTAGACACAGGTGTATTGCTTCTCCTATTATCACTATATATATGGCCTTAGTGCTTTGAATAAACTTAGCACTGTTGGACATCCTCCTCAGTGCTCCTCCTGCCCCCATCTCTTTGTCTCTTAAGTTCTTTTCACCATCTTCTTACCCTCGTGTTCCTCATCGATTTGTTGTGCCAGCCGTGACAGTACATATTTTATTTTTAAAAGACTTTATTTATTTGACACAGAGAGAGATCACAAGCAGGCAGAGAGGCAGGCAGGGGAGGGGGTGGAAGGAGGCTCCCCACTGAGCAAAGAGCTGGATGTGGGGCTCAATTCCATGACCCTGAGATCATGACCTTAGCCGAAGGAGAAGGCCCAACCCACTGAGCCACCCAGGTACCCCAACAGTATGTATTTTAAGCAGAGGGCAAATGTGCTAGAATGGGTGATACCAATGGGTGGCCAGTTTGAGTTGATAAAGTTGATCCATGCTTTATGCATATTTAAGGTTTATTTTGCTTTCCATCTCTTTCTATCCACAAGTAACACTTTCATTTTTTTCATCCTTTCAATGTCTTTGACACATAAATGTCTGTTCTATGTTTAACATGTCCTATAAGTCTATAATATACTTACTATCTATAGTTAACATTTCTTACGAGTTTCATCCATCCTGTTTATTTTTCTTGTCCTTTAACGCAGAATCAAAAATTCTAAAAGAATGCAGTGAACACACATCATATTATAGATGAAGCACATATCTGGGGCATAGGTCCATTACACCACTTGCCCAAGATCCCCACATTTAGTGCATGGGAGAGTCAGAAGTGCAAATATAGGAAATCTAGCTCCAGAGCCCACTTCTTAACCTCTTTTCTATATTGATTCCTAATTTGAGAAAATTAAGCTGAGAAAACACAGCTAGCAAGTCTGACTTCAAATCCACTGTGCTTTCCACTAAACACTTTTTATTCTAAGTACCCTTGGGGCTGGACACCTCTTTTGTTCATCTCTGTGTTCTTTTCACCAAGCATAGGGTGAAAACACTATACAAACACTTGTTGATGAAGAGAGGATTCCATTTTAACTTTGCTTTCCTTTTGGTTTAAGTTTAAATGGCCTGAATAATACCAATTTAAGATTTAAGAAAATTTAACCTTTGGCTTTTAAAGTTACATTATCTTTGGCATTTGGCTTTAAACCGAATTAACCAAAAGAGGTATCTAGTTGCTGGAGAGCAAAAGATAAGGATCCAGGAACTGAGATCGAGCTCTGATTGTGAAACTGACTCTTTCAAAGGGATTGAGTTGTTTCTCTGTGCTTCATTTTCTTCAGTAGGAAAATGGCTCTAGTAATTCCTATCTACCCTTTTCACTAGGAACTGTTATATTTACTATTCTTCCTGTTACTAGCACGCCATTTAAAAAATGGTTTCTGCATTATGGATTAGAAATTATAAAAAATGTAATAAAGTCTAGCTATACATTCATGTTATCGATTAATGTATTTACATGATTAAAAAATAACAAATGTTTACAACCTTTTAAAGTCACAGTTTATGCTACATTTGGACATGCTTCACATCCTGCAATTTGCTAATATACAATTTTTCTCATCCATTTGACTTTTCTAAAAGAAAAAAATAACAACCTTCTGAAAGAAGCTAAGATGAATTCTTGTGGCCCTAAAATATTTTTAATGCCTCTTTTAAAATTCCATACTTATTTATATACTTAGGTATTTATTCATTTATTTTTCCCACATACAAAAACCTTATTCTGTATAGGAAGTTGGCAGTACTCTCACTATACACAAGACCGGGGTGCCTGGGTGACTCAGTTGGTTAAGTGGCTACCTTCGGTTAGGGTCACGATCCCAGGGTCCTTAGATCGAGCCCGGCATTGGGATCCCTGCTCAGCAGGGACTCTCCTCCCTCTCCCTCTGCCTGCTGCTCTGCCTACTTGCACTCTCTATCTGTCAAATAAATAAATAAAATCTTAAACAACAACAACAACAACAACAACAACAATGCAAGACCATGTAGATCTCAACATGGAGTTCAACTCTGCCTGTTTATTAAGATTGGCCAGAAAACTTAAAAAAAACAACAACAACAACAAAAAAACCTGATGCTTTAGCTCTACATCAAACTATTTATTTATTTATGTACTATCAAACCACTTTTTAAAATTTTTATTTATTTATTTGATGGACAGAGATCACAAGTAGCAGAGAGGCAGGCAGAGAGAGAGGAAGGGAAGCAGGCTCCCTGCTGAGCAGAGAGCCCGATGGGGGGCACCATGCGGGGCTCAATCCCAGAACCCTGAGATCAGGACCTGAGCCAAAGGCAGAGGCTTTAATCCACTGAGCCACCCAGGTGCCCCTACTATCAAACCATTTAATTTAGAATCTCTAAGGATGGGATTTGGGCATCTGTTTTTAAAAGATTTCCAGACATGCTACAAAATACTTGACCAGTACTCTTCAGAATTGTCAAGGTCTGAGATATAAGGTCTGAGAAACTGCCACAGGACCAGAGAAGGGAAGGGAGACATAGTAACTAAATGTAATAAGGTATCCAAAGTGGGATCCCGGAATGGAAAAAAGATATCAGGGAAAACCTACTAAAATCAGAATAAACTATGGAATTAATAGCAATGTGCCAATATTGGTTCCTTTGTGGTGATTTATGTACCACAGTAACATAAAATGTTAACAATGTTAACAATAGGGGAAATTTAAAGTAAAAAATTTTGTTTAAAAATCTGTCTGGGGACCCTATTTGGCTCAGTCAGTTGAGTGGCTGTCCTCGGTTGGGGTCATGATCCCAGAGTCCCAGGATCAAGCCCCACATGGGGCTCCTTGTTCAGTGGGGGAGTCTGTTTCTCCTTCTATTCCTCACCCCGCTCTCGTCCTCTCTCTCCTTTCTCTCTCAAATAAATAAAACATCTTAAAAAAAAATCTGTCTAATAAGGATCTGGAGTTGAGAATTACTTACATACCATCTGCTTACATTTTATCAGAAAATAAAAAGCCCCTTTGAAATACTGAGCCCAATTGCAATTGGCAGCATATGCGGTCCTAAAGCCGGACTCCCAGAAATGGTAGGCTGCTTAGGACAGCATACATTTCTAGAGGCACTTTGAGGGAAACAAAAATAGAGTAATTACAATAACCATAACTATTTGCTTCTAAGATGCAAAAATTCAAGAAAGACTGCTTAGTAAAGGAAAAAAAAATAACCTACTCATATTAACCCATTTCTCAGTAGAAAGTTAGTTTTGATACCTATGAAAGATAGAAATGTCTGGATTAAAGATAATGTCTGCATTATGGTACTTTAGCATTTGAGAAAACTGAGTGATTTATCTTTGCTAAGGAAATTCAGACCTGACCAGAAAGTTCTTCAGTATCAAGTTAATTTTTTCTCTCTTGCTTCTCCTAGTCCTCCATAATGAAGTCTACCTGGATTTAATCCGGTCACACTTCTTTTGTCATAACCATTAAAGATATTTGTCATCTGTGTAAATCTCTAGAGCAAAGTCAGAACTGTGCCTAAAGATATCATTCTGCACAAGTAAGCATTTGACACACAATAATTGCTTGGAGACGGCGTTTCAGAAAGCTCCCTTTTAAATTTTTTGTGTTGCGTTATTTCGTTTGTAAAAACGTCACCAATTTATAATCCAGAATCTGTACGCATTGTTGAATGAACTGTATTAGCAGTCTGTAGTCACCCGGATTACAGTCCAGCTTCCTAACTTCATGAGACTTCAGGTAAATAATTTTTCTTCTCTGAGCCGATTTCAGCTTCTCTTACGTAAAATGCGTCGTTTGGACTAAGCCGTATCCAATGCCCCTTTTTATTTGAACACTGAGTTGTTGTTGCTTTTGAGGACTTGAAGAAACAAACTGGAGAATTTTAGGATGTAAGTCTTTGGGTTCTGGTGGACAGTATGGTATTGAAGAAACTGTTCTCATGGTTGTGAACAGGAGAACACGAGAAGGGTCAATGATAGGGGCAAGGATGCATGCACGGGAAGAGTAGGACAGGGACCCGTAGGAGGGTCAGCTCCTGCGCCTACTCTCAGATTCGCACAGTAAGCAGAGCGTTCGGCTGCTAGGCAACCGCTCCTCCTCAGCGACAGTGGAGGGCCCTGGCTGTAGGTGTCTAAGGCACTACCTCTTCATTTATCCATGGCGCCCTCTTCTCGAAATTAATGAAATATGTATCCTTTAAAAGTACACCCTCTTGGCAAGCAAGGTTTGACAAGCCTTGTAGCTGCGTTCTGCTCGAGCCAGGTTTTCATTTTCCTGATCTCAGGCGCGACGCGGGCACCCCTCAGGCAAGGCCCTCGCCGCCGCGTTGCCGGGCAGAGCCGGACGCCTCCCGCTCCCGACCCCGCCCACCTGGCCCGGGCCCTGGTCCTTCGTGGGCCGCCTTCGGCCGCCATGGGCTCGGAGATGGAGCCGCTGCTCCTCGCCTGGAGCTATTTTAGGCGCAGGAAGTTCCAGCTCTGCGCAGATCTGTGCACGCAGATGCTGGAGAAGTCCCCTTACGACCAGGTACCAGCCGGACCCTGTCAGCCCTGTGGATCCCAGCGAGAGGCAGAGGGCACTGGGGGGTCCCCAGGCCGCTGGGTGGGAGCTCCGGGGAGGAAGGCCCAGGGCGAACTTGACCGTGTGGTCAGCATAGGCATCTGGAACCCCTTCGAACCCGGCTGGCTCGTCCTTGGTGGCGGCGTCCCCGAGTCCCCGCGGGACTCTCGAGTGCCGCGCCATGGCCGCCCCTCCTCAAACTTGAGCAGCCCCTTTCCTTTACGGGTCCCTTTGAGGAACACTTTAAAAAATCCCGAATTTTACTTTGGTGCAGAACTTTGATAAGTCATTTATACTTGCATATGGATGGGCTCTGAAGTTCGCTGCGTGTGTATTATTAATTTATAAGACAGTGATGTATAAACAAAATCTGTAACTTCTCACCTCTTGTTGAAATAGCAGCTTTTTCTTTTCTTTTCTTTTTTGGACCAAACATTGTGATCTCTCCACTTCATCTTAAGATTGTTTTCCAAGAGTGAAGGAGGCTTTGATTCTGGGGTATGAGTGCATACAAGTTAGAGAAAGGCGAATCTGGGAGGGGAAGATGAGGGGGAAAGACCCCTTAAAAAGAAGGAATGATTACCGTGGTTTTAAGAGAACTTAACTATTGCTGTACTGCAGTAATAAGATGAATTAAGATATTAAAGAGCGAAAATGGTCGTATACTCCAGTGCAGATAGTTCCTGGAAGAGGCAAAAAGGAGAAAAAGAAGAGCAGAGCTGTGGCAGTTTGTCAGTGCTTCTGATAAAAGCTGGTTTTCCAACTTTTCCTCTAGTGGTGTTGCCCTGGAGATGTTAGAAAAAAAAGGGGACGTTGAGGGGAGTTACCTAAGTGCAGGTGTATGTGTGAACACTGTTACTAGGCTCTGCCTTAGTTCCCAGCAAGTGGCTGGAGGATAACCTGTTGAGGTGAATGTTTTGACTTTTAGATAGAACAATCCTAGAACAATCCATGCTAGTGGGAATACAAAGCTAGATTCTTTTGTGTTTGTTCATGTTAGTTAATAGGATTCCGTATCCATGGAGAAGCATTTTTTTTTTTTTTTTTTTTTTTTTTAAGATTTATTAAGAGAAGGAGAGAGAGAAAGAGAACATCTGGCCGGGAGGGGAAGGGGGAGCAGAGAATCCTCAAGCTGACTTCCTGATGAGTGTGGAGCCTGCTTCTGCCTAGGTCCCTGGGACCCTCACCATGACCCCAGCCAAAATCAAAAGCTGGTCACCAGCTGAGCCACCCAGCTGCCCCAGGAAGCATTTTTCTAAGTGTATTTTTTGCCACAGTAGTCCTACAGATGCTGCTAAAAAAATTTTTTTTCCAAAATCGAGTATGTCTGGGAATGTTACAAATCATGACCCCTTCACATCTGTACAGCAAAAGTTTGTTAAAACTCTTTGTGATGTACCAGACATTGTTCTTGGCACAATGGTTTGCAAGTACTTTACATGCTGTTTCTGTTTTTCATCAGTTTAGGGCAGTTTCCATTCTGTGTTCCACAGAGCAATAGTCCCAAGAACTGTTCAGTGAAAGGAAGTTTCCTCAGTCAATGCATTTGGGAACTGTACATTGCCTACTTAGAGATTCAAGATTCATACTAAAGGCCCTGGGTCCTGAAGAAAAGGAACTTAATTTTGCCCAATTTTGATTAATACAATAATTCTGAAACTTACTTTTAGAAGTGGGCAAGGCTCAGATATCTTCATTGTTATCATACTAGGGAGATACAGTCTTATGGGGAAACACTGTTAAAGGCAAAGCAGCACTGTTTTTATTAATGGTTAAGCTCCTATAATCTTGGGGGACCTGGGTGGCTCAGTCAGTTAAGCATCTGCCTTCAGCTCAGGCCATGATCCCAGCTGGGATTGAGTCCCGCATCAGACTCCTTGCTCAGCAGGGAGTCTGCTTCTCCCTCTCCCTCTGCCACTCCTCCTGCTTGTGCTCTGTCTCCCTGTCTTTCTGTCTGTCAAATAAATTTTTAAAATCTTTAAATAAAAAGATCCTATAATCTTAGTAACATAATCATAGTGAATTCACTACAGTACTGTGCCTGTGAATTCAGACTTAGTTTGTGCTAGGCACTGTGATCAGAATTTTATATGTGTTCAATTAAATTACCCTTTGTTGAATGCTTGTTACTTACCAGGCGTAAGTTGTGTTAATTACATGTATTTCTGTGCTTGGAATAACACTGCAAAGAAGGTAACAAAAGTAATAGCTAACGTTTATTATTTACTCTGTGCCAGACTTGGTTCTGAGGATTTTACAATTCATCTCATTTAATCCTCAGCCATTTTAGGAAGTTGGTACTATTTCCACCATTTTGTAGATTGACTACACTGGGGCACAAGGTGAAGTAATTTGTCCAAAATTACTAAGCTTGTAAACCTATTGTCTTTATACTGTGCTGCCTCTTTGGCCCTTATGTAGCCAAATTTTTCAAAATGGTGTGTTTCTCAACATTTCCCAGTACATTTTCCCATCTACTGTGCCTTTTTCCAGATTTTAGCTAAATAGTAAAGAATTTTGACATATTTGTGTACTTGGATTAAAGGCTCTGGAAAGTCCTGAAGGAAGGAAACTAACGAAATTTGATTAAGACAGTATTCTGAAACTTATGTGATCTCTGGCGCCTTTTGGGGGATGGGGCAGAGGGACAGATAGCTCCCATATCCTCTTGGAGAGAGATCATTTTGGAAAGTGCAAGGCAAAGCAGCAGTATTTTCATTAATGGTTTAGATGAGGCTGTAGAGATCTTCTTGCTCCTTTTTATCTAGGAAGAGTAAGATAAAGAGATGAAGGACTTTGTCTACAGCTCCTGAATTAGCAGCTAAAGAAGGTAAGGGCTTGGGTCTTTTTATTTGGTTTCTTGTACAGCTCTCATTAGGCCTCATGGACCCTCTTGGTGGATTAAAGACTTGTTACAAAGTATATTTGGTAGAACTGTGATTTTTTTTTTAAGATTTTTATTTATTTATTTGACAGACAGAGATCACAAGTAGGCAGAGAGGCAGGCAGAGAAAGAGGAGGAAACAGGCTCCCTGCTGAGCAGGGAGCCAGATGTGGGGCTCGATCCCAGGACCCTGGGATCATGACCTGAGCTGAAGGCAGACGCTTTAACCCACTGAGCCACCCAGGCGCCCCAGAACTGTGATTTTTGATAATGATAATGAAGAAAAAGACACAGGTTTCTATAGGAAAAAAATTCCCTATTGCTGTAGGCATTGGTTACCCATTGACATGGTTAAGATCATTAGGGTAGTAAGTCTTGTTAGGTCTGGGCCTATTCTATTGGCCTATTTGTTGTGGATTTGAAAGAATAGTCTATAATGTGATATAGTTAATGTCTAATACCACAGACATTAAAAAAATGTTACTTTTTGTTAGTTTTTTCTTGTTTTGAGCAGGGGTTGATATGTTCAGCTCCTATAAATATCAGAGCAGGCCTAGGAGAATTAGTACCAGACCTAGAAGAAATTGATGATATTCCTTTCCTTTGTAATCTTTTTATTTGTCTTGCTCATGTAGTTTAGTTAAGTAAGAACTATATATATTGCCAGAACAATGCACTGTTTCATCAGGAATAGAAGTTTACCTTACCAAACGGGGCTTTTGATAGCTGGATAGGGCTGTTGAAAAGTTTATAGGGTTCACTCATGTTAGTCATTTCTTGACTCAACCTTTGAACACTGTGTTTTTCCACTGTATGCTTTTCTTTTTTAAGTAATTATTTTTAATTTTTTAATTTGAGTATAGTCGACATGTAATGTTACATTAGTTTCAGGTGTACAACATAATGATTCAACTTTTCTATATTATACTGTGCTCACCCCAAGTGTAGCTACCATCTGTCACCATATCATGCTATTACAGTATCATTGACTATATTCCCTATGCTGTACCTTTTATTCCCATGACCTATTCCTTTCATAACTAGAAGCCTCTATCTCACACTCCCTGTCACCCATTTTGCCCACTCCCTGCACTCCACCCCTCTAGCAACCATCAGTTTGTTTTCTGTATTTGAATCTGTTTCTGCCTTTTGTTTGTTTTGTTTTAAATGAAATCATACGGTATTTGTGTTTTTCTGCCTGATTCATTTCACTTAGCATAATACCCTCTAGGGTCCATCCATGTTGTTACAAATGGCTTGCTTTTTTTTTTACATTTTTATTCTTTTTAAATTTAATTTAATTTTTATTTTTTTAAAGATTTTATTTATTTATTTGACAGACAGAGATCACAGGCAGAGAGGCAGGCAGAGAGAGAGGGAAGCAGGCTACCACTAAGCAGAGAGCCTGATGCGGGGCTTGATCCCAGGACCCTGGGATCATGACCTGAGCCGAAGGCAGAGGCTTTAACTCACTGAGCCACCGGGGCGCCCCGCCTCTTATTCTTTTTTTATGACCATGTAATATTCCATGGTACACACATACCGCATCTTCTTTATCTGTGGTTATGGATATGGCTGCTTTTGTATCATGGGTATTGTAAATAATGCTGCAAGAAATGCAGGGGTGCATATATCTTTTCAAATTAGTGTTTTTGTTTTCTTTGGGTAATGACCCAGGAGTGGAATTACTGGATCGTATAGTATTTCTTTGTTTAATATTTTGAGGAACCTCTATGCTATTTCCACCGTGGCTGCATCAACTTATTCCCACCAGCAGTGCTTGAGAGTTCCTTTACTGTATACTTTTCTTAGCACAGATTTGTGTATTTTGTGCCCATTTGTTATTTCATTTTGGAAATATTTCCTGGTATGGTCTCCCTCAGTATGTAGAAATCTTGCCTTTTTCTTATTTTTATTTTATTTTATTATTTATTTTTAAAATTAACATATAATATATTATTAGCCCCAGGGGTACAGGTCTGTGAATTGCCAGGTTTACATACTTCATAGCACTCACCATAGTACATACCTTCCCCAATGTCCATAACCCCACCACCCTCTCCCTACCCCTCTCCCCACAGCAACGCTCTGTTTGTTTTGTGAGATTAAGAGTCTCTTATGGTTTGTCTCCCTCCCAATTCCATCTTGTTTCATTTATTCCTTTTCTACCCCCCAAACTCCCTATGTTGCTTCTCAACTTCCTCGTATCAGGGAGATTATATGATAAATGACTTTCTCTGATTGACTTAAGCTTTGCTCAGCATAATACCCTCTAGTTCCATCCACATCGTTGCAAATGGCAAAAGTTCATTTCTTTTGATGGCTGCATAGTATATATATATATATATATATATATATATATATATATATGTATATACACACACACACCCACCACATCTTCTTTATCCATTCATCTGTTGATGGACATCCAGGTTCTTTCCATAGTTTGGCTATTTTGGACATTGCTGCTATAAACATTCAGTTGCATGTGCCCCTTCGGATCACTACATTTGTATCTTTAGGGTAAATACCCAGTAGTGTGATTGCTGGGTCGTGGGGTAGTTCTATTTTCAACTTTTTGAGGAATCTCCATATTGTTTTCCAGAGTAGTTGCACCAGCTTGCATTCCCACCAGCAGTGAAGGAGGCTTCCCCTTTCTGCGCATCCTCGCCAGCATCTCTCATTTCCTGACTTGTTGATTTTAGCCATTCTGACTGGTGTGATGTGGTATCTCATTGTGGTTTTGATTTGTATTTCCCTGATGCCAGGTGATATCAAGCACTTTTTCATGTGTCTCTTGGCCATCTGGATTTCTTCTTTGCAGAAATGTCTGTTCATGTCCTCTGCCCATTACTTGATTGGATTATTTGTTCTTTGGGTGTTGAGTTTGATAAGTTCTTTGTAGATTTTGGACACTAGCCCTTTATCTGATATGTCCTTTGCAAATATCCTTTCCCATTCTGTCTGTTGTCTTTTGGTTTTATTAACTGTTTGCTTTGCTGTGCAAAAGCTTTTGATCTTGATGAAGTCCCAAATAGTTCATTTTTGCCCTTGCTTCCCTTGCCTTTGGCGATGTTTCTAGGAAGAAGTTGCTGAGGCTGAGGTTGAAGAGGTTGCTGCCTGTGTTCTCCTGTAGGATTTTGATGGATTCCTTTCTCATATTGAGGTCCTTCATCCATTTGGAGTCTCTTTTTGTGTGTGGTGTAAGGAAGTGGTCCAGTTTCATTTTTCTGCATGTGGCCATCCAATTTTCCCAACACCATTTGTTGAAGAGACTCTCTTTTTTCCACTGGACATTCTTTCCTGCTTTGTCGAAGATTAGCTGATCATAGAGTTGAGGGTCTATTTCTGGGCCTTCTATTCTGTTCCATTGATCTGTGTGTCTGTTTTTGTGCCAGTACCATACTGTCTTGATGATGACAGCTTTGTAGTAGCGCTTGAAGTCTGGAATTGTGATGCCACCGACTTTGGCTATCTTTTTCAACACTCCTCTTGCTATTCGAGGTCTTTTCTGGTTCCATTAAATTTTAGGATTATATGATCCATTTCTTGGAAAAAGAATGGGTGGGATTTTGATAGGTAGATTGCTTTAGGTAGCATAGACATTTTCACAATATTTGTTCTTCCAATCCAGGAGCATGGAACATTTTTCTATTTCTTTGTGTCTTCCTCAATTTCTTTCATGAGTACTTTATAGTTTTCTGAATATAGATTCTTTGCCTCTTTGGTTAGGTTTATTCCTAGGTATCTTATGGCTTTGTGTGCAATTGTAAATGGGATTGACTCCTTAATTTCTCTTTCTTCTGTCTTGTTGTTAGTGTATAGAAATGCAACTGGTTTCTGTGTGTTGATTTTATATCCTGACACTTTACTGAATTCCTGTACAAGTTCTAGCAGATTTGGTGTGGAGTCTTTTGGGTTTTTCACGTAAAGTATCATATCATCTGCAAAGAGTGAGAGTTTCGAGTTCTTCTTTGCCGATTTGGCTGCCTTTAATTTCTTTTTGTTGTGTGATTGCTGAGGCTAGGACTTCTAGTACTACGTTGAATAGCAGTGGTGATAATGGTGTTCCTGACCTTAGTGGGAAAGCTCTCAGTTTTTCTCCGTTGAGAATGGTATTCGCTATGGGTTTTTCATAGCCTTTTTGTTATTTAATTAAAACATTTAAAAATATTTATGTTGGAGTGATGATACAAATAATGAAGAGCTTTAGGAAGCTTAAGAAGTTTCATTTGATTAAGAAATTGAAAACTCTCTTTCCTTCTCTTACAACATGAATCCAGGATGGCACATCTGTATGGTTATGGCACAGAGTCTGCTACACAGGGGTTCTCATTATGTATCTGCTGAATGAGTGTATTGATTGTATTCATGTTTGTGTGTGTGGTGTGTGTGTGTGTTTTAAAGATTGTATTGTTAAGGAATCTCACACCCAATGCGGGACTCGAACCTACAGCCCCAAGATCAAGAGTTGCATGCTCTTCTGACTGAGCCAGCCAGGCACCCCTATGTATTTTGATGGCATTATCCGTGTGTATCACCTTCCCTTCTGTTTACAAAGATCATCCTAGTTGCCTGAGGACCTTTTTGTCCTTCCACCCCTATAGGTTCCTAAACACATTTACCTTTTCAAATAAATGTAATTGCATTATGGACATTCTTAACTCATTTCTTGATTTGTTTTGTTTTTTGTTTTTATTATTCCTACCACAAAATAGAAATGGTAATTATGTGATGTGATAGGGGTGCTATTGTGTTCCACATGGCAGATGTGATAGAGGTGCTAACTATCATCATAATGACAATCATCTTACAAAATATAAATGTAGCAAGTGAACATGTTGTATACCTTGTTATTTTTTATTATAATTTTTAAAGATTTTATTGATTTATTTGAGAGAGAGAGAGCATGGGCACAGTGGGGGTGGAGAGGGTAGAGGGAGAAGTAGAAGCAGACTCCCCAGTGAGCAGGGAGCCTGATGTGGGGCTCGATCCCAGGACCCCAAGATCATGACATGAGCCAAAGGCAGGCACCCAACCAACTGAGCCACCCAGGTGCTCCCATCTTATTGTTTTTTTAATCAGTTAAGAAAATTCTTCCTAGATTCCTCCAAGAGAGTATTTTTGATAGTAGTTATCATCATTGGCATTTCATATGATGCTCTCATTGTTTCAGTGGAGGAAGTTAAATGATGGCAAGACTACCGATCTATGAAAAGCTAACAGAAATGTGATCAGAGCAGAAGCAGATGGTCCTCAGCTCTGCAGTTAGCTGATTTGTCTTCACATGTTCGTTTAGCCTCATGGGCTATTTTTTTTTTTTTTTTTTTTTGAGGCTTCTACATTTTAGAGTCTTTTTCCCTCACAGCTCTTTGAATTACCATTCCTGTGCCACCAAATCGGTTTTAGTACAAATGAATGACTTTGAAGCAGTGTCTGGACACACGGAAGAGCAAGGAAGTTAAATTATTTTTTCCGTGTGCCAAGTGGATTCCCCCCTCCCCCTCCTAAGACAAAAATAGCTTTTGTTTGGGATGTTATTTTTCACTTTTGGTTTGCTTGTTTTTGTCCCAGGTGAGGAGAACCTCTGTAAAGTGATTTGTTATTTGTTCATTTTTCTTTAAGCTGGTCCAGGGAGCTTCTCAAAAATCCCATTTTGGTCCCAATACATTAGCCTTTTAGGATAAGCCCACCTCTGAGACTATTCCTTTTATTCCTCCTTTAAGAGATACAATTTTGGTACTATTAAACAAAAATATTTAAGTTGTGCCTTGTACTTTCCATTAGGACATCTGGATTTTATTTAATTTTGATTCTTGCCAAAGTCAGAGTAGTTAGCCTGGTCAGGGAGGTAGAGCATGGAATAGCATGTTTCCTTAGAGTAATACATTTTTATTTGGACACAAAAGGACTGAAGGATAGGTTGACTGTTAAGAACATGGTATTTGGTAATGGGGCAAGGTTCTTGAAGAAGATGGATTGTGAACTGTTTTCCCCAGGTATGGAATAGTGAGAACTAAGAAGGCAGGGTCTGTAAGCATGACTTTAAGGTTCTGATCTCTTGGGAATAAAGAAAGAAAGATAACTGGTTAATTTATTGTAGCTTCCCTGCTTGATAAAATACAGCAAGAACAAGAAATTCATAGAGAGGTTCTGTCTTTTTTCAAAGTGTTCTTTCAATCATGATTGAACAAATAGTTGTAAGTTGTAAGATACAAAAGGGAGAAATACAAAACGGTCTTCCTTCCGCACAGCAATGTGACCCAGAGGGAATGCTTGCTGTTACAGCTCATGTCCATCATCCTGATTAGTTGCTTAATCTGATTACTGTTCTTTGTGTTCCATATGTCAGATGCATGGCTTTAAAACCAGCCCCAATTTTTTTTAAAGCTCCATTATAATTAAACAGTTCATAAAACATGCAGATTTTTCAGGCAGTGAGGTTTTTAAAAGACAGTATGCTTTTATTACAGGGTAGATTTCTGATGGATTTTCAAATTATTAAAATCAGTGATTCTGGGAGTGGGAGTGTTGGCTTTGAATGGGAATTCACATTCTCCTCCCCAATCTCTACTTATAATGAGAGATGATACAGAGAGGGGATTATTATTGTAAATGATTTGGAGATAGAGAAAAGGCTAAAAGCCACTGGCTTAGAGGAAAGACATGGAACCAGGGGTCCCCAGTGAGCCACATCTTAGTAGTTGATTGAGACAATGATCTGGTGCTCCAGGCAAAACAAAACAAAACAAAACAAAGCCATCTTTCTATATGATTATCGAATTTATTTCCTCTTTGGGACCGTGGAGACTCAGCCAAACTTAATCTTTTGATTCTTACACTCTGTGGAGCAGTTCATTTTATGAATTTG
Source organism: Mustela nigripes (assembly GCF_022355385.1). Classification (NCBI taxonomy): domain Eukaryota; kingdom Metazoa; phylum Chordata; class Mammalia; order Carnivora; family Mustelidae; genus Mustela; species Mustela nigripes. Next base: position 118,216,986 of record NC_081569.1, on the reverse strand, counting down.
TATTCCCGCTGAATTCTAGATATACATTCCTACTTGGCTGCTTGGTCCCTAGATCTGCCCAAACCTTCTGACATCCATCCATTTCTCTGTTCTCTTACTTTTTTTTTTCCTTCTTGTTACTGCTACCATCTGAATGATGTCTCAGTAGTTTCAGAACAGAGCTGGGTCAGACTCATTAACCAGAGTAAGTATTGGTGGCAATTAAGAAGTCACATTCAGAATTAGCTAGAGATTTGATTCCCTGAAGTAACAGCAACACCCTAAGAGAGAAAGCCTTACCCTGGGGAGGAAGGAAGGAAGCAAACTGATGTGAATTGAAGTTGATGCTAATGAGTATTTGCTGGTTCTAGGCAGTGTCACTGCTCCCTGTCCTCTCACTCACTCACTTTGAAGGAGAGTCAAAGGGAGGTCTTAATTTGATGTGCCACAACTGGGAGTTCTTCGTTCTGAAAAGGGAAGTACTAGCGAGTTTGGTGCCTATTTATTATAGAATTGTTTATGTGACTGATACTTATTGAAAGTGATAGCACCTTACATTTCATTAACTGTGACAGCATATGTGAAAAGACTCTAAAAATTATGAAATATTCTTAAAAATGCAAGCTTTTCTTTTTAAAACCCCCCTATAGACCCTACTGCTCCAATTCAAGAGGAGGACTAGGTTACAGAGATTGTATGATTTGTTCAAGGTCATGCAGCTAAGTGACTCCCTGAGGATCGAGCCCAGCTCTTCTAACTCTAAGGCTAGGCATGGTGATTCTTCTTCTTCTTTTTTTTTTTTTTAAGAGAGGGGAAAGAGGGAGAAAGAGAAAGAGAGAACGTTGGTGGGGGAGAGAGAGAGGGAGAATTTTTTTTCTTTCTTTTTTTTTTTAATTGTGTTATGTTAGTCACCATATAGTACATCATTCGTTTTTTTATGTAGTGTTCCATGATTCACTGTTTGTGTATAACACACAGTGCTCCATTCAGTCCATGCCCTCCTTAATACCCACCACCAGGCTCATCCATCTCCCACCCCCCTCCCTTGGTTTATTTTCCCAGAGTCCATTGTGATAGGGAGAGTCTTAAGCAGGCTCTAGGAGGCACTAGCATGGAGCCTGACAAGGGGAGCCTGACACAGGGGTTGATCTCACAACCCTTAGATCATGTCCTGAGCTGAAATCAAGAGTTAGATACTTAAAAAAATTTAAAAAAAAAAGAGCTGGACACTTAACTGACTGAGCCAACCAGGCTCCCCTAGCCTCAACTTTGTTGATGCCCATGGAAATAATCTGCTAGACCAAATGAACCTGACTTGTGGTTCCCTATTTGGATGGATTAATTTAAATAACAGACTCTAATTGAGAGACCCACAGATGAAAGTCCCAGTGATTAAAAAAAAATTTTTTTTTCTCTACCTCTAAATTTAAAAATCCTGACTTTCCCTTCTTAGTCCTGCTACTCCTGATGGATCTCCAGTCCAGACCAGCCATACCCAGCCTTGGTCTCCCTCACCATATAGTAGCCGGCTTTCATGCCTTGCTATGATCTCATATACTCAGCAAAGTTCAGGCTCTTGAGCCAGAGTGTCTGGGTTCAAATACTGCCTATACACTGCCTATATACGGATGAGTGTTTTCTCATCTGTAAAATGGAGATGATAATATGCCTCAAAGGGTTGTTGTGAGGGTTAATTAAGTTCATTAAAATATAGTAAGTGATCACAAATGTTAGCTGCTATTGTCTCTAGATAGCTAGAGAGATTTCCATGCAGGATTCATGCAATTTCCATGCAGGATCAAAATCCCTGATATTTTTCTGAAAGGATTGTTGGTAACCTGGAACGCACCTGTGAGGAAAGTGTTCAGTGAAACTGATGACAGAGTGATGTTGAATACAGTTCATAGATCCCTGGTACTCAATAATTTCCAGAATAATCTCCTTCCCTTTTCTCTGACTCTCTTCTTATCTCCCATGTATTCTGTTTTCCCCCCTCTTGCTCTAAGTCATATTTAACTGGCCCCTAACTTGAATATAGCATTTGATACATTTTACTGCAAGGTATATAACTCTGCATGCCTTCCTCATAGAATGTTTTCAGCACCTAGCCAGGGGACCAGCTATGTCAGGGACATGCTGTGGGACTAACGTGTTCTCTGCCTCACTCCTGGTTCTGTCTTTCTCCTTCTCCCATCTAAGCAACATCACCTCTCTGTCCACCTTTTCCTCTAAGCCTCTCATGGTCTTCTCTGACCCTCTCATTGCTTGTCATTTCCCCACATGCTTTACCTGTGTGGTAAGTCACAGATGTGTTCCTGTGGAACAGAAGAACCCCAGGGAGCACAAAGACCTTTAGCAGTGAACAGAACACCGAGGCTGAGCTGGTGGTTTGAATTTGGGCCACTGGAAGCATCTTCTTGCTCTTGGCAGAATAACAGGCATCCAGCTTCTACTTAACGATTAGAGGCTTCTAGCTCTTATGCCTGTTTTTGTTTTCCTTTCCATTATCTGCAGTCACCTCTGGTTAACGTTTCCTCCCCTTTCTATATGGACTTACCTTGTACTCTCCTACACTTTATGCTTCAATCCTGCCTTATTATGTCCAAGTCATTTTTTAATATCCAAGATGTGCTGGCAAGGAAGAGCTCTGGCTTCCTTGTGTGACCTCGAGCAAATTATATGACCTCTCTGAACTGGTTTCCTGATCTGTCAAATGGATAAGAACATTGACCTGCCTCCCTCCGGTGGTGGTTATGAGACTTAAATGAGAGACATGTGTCATTCAGACGTGTCCACAAATAAACAGAAGAAAGAATAGACAGGGTTATGTCTTATGTCATCTCATTGCCTGTATCAGTATGTTTAAGTATGGACTGTGAGTTCTAAGCAATTTATAATTTTCCAGATCTTCCTTATACACACTGGAATTGAAAACCTCCAGTTGCGATGTATTCTTCATTGCTGTTTTGTGTTTGGTTCAGCTGCTTTCCAAATATTCTCTAAACCCCACCCTCTGAGCCTTTGCTTTTCTAGCCTAGCTTAACCCGTGCCTCTCATGTTCCTACTGAGTGTCATGCTATAGAAATTGCTTATCTTTGTATGGTGACCAGATGGCTTACACATTGCTTGTGCGCATAATATATTCTTAAAAAATATTTAGGGTATTCTTTTGGGTTTTAGAGCTATAGAAAGCAAGGCAAGGAAGGATCTTTTCTTTTTCTTTCTCTATTTTGTTTCTTAGTAGTTTCCCTAATAAAACATGCTGCCAACTGAGTGTTCAGTGCAGGTTGCTAACTGTAGATAAACAAATGTAAATGTTTTGTTAAATACATTTGTTACAACTCTGACTTTTTCCCAGTGGATTTCTATTTAGTTTGAACAGAAAAAACCCTGAGTTTATTAACACCTGACATTAATATATGTGACATAGTCTATTTATAAACATTTCTCAGAGTGCATTACAGTGAGAATTAATTTTTTATCATCAGGCACTAATCCCATTATTTATATGTGGAGCAGAAGGGCTTATAGTATGTGGATTTTCTTCCTCCTCCCCAAGTGATTAAAGTCTGAATGTTTTAACCACCATGAACTTATTTTTGAGTATAAAGAAATGTTTCCTTGGTATAGTTGTAAAATTATTGTAATTTCTGAGATTTTGTGTCTTCATTAAATAAGTAGTTAAGATAACTTCTCTGTGCTTTAAATGAGGTTAGAGTAATTAGAATTTCCTACTTGGAGAAAATTCAGCACTTGTCAGTATATATTAGTTTTACACTAATACCAATATTAGTATTAATATATCCAAAACTCTTGAAAACAGTTGTGGGGAAAGATTGAAGTTAATATTTGAATTTTTACTGAATGAGTTTGAGTCCACCTACGCATACCTAATTAGTCACTAAGACTTTTTATTTTAGAAACCGTATTTCTTAAAAATGTTTACTACCTTCTTAATGCTTTCCAGGAACCAGATCCTGAATTGCCAGTGTCTCAGGTAAAGGTTTAGTTTAGCAACCTTTAGTTTAGAGAATACTATAATTTCAATTGCTTACATGGTCCTATAGATTAGAAAACTCGCTGCATATCTATTAATGCTGTTATAAAATTAGCCATCTCTACCAGACGTTCTGTACCTTTTTATGTAAAGTATTATATTTCCAACATTTTCGGATGAGTAGTCTTATGGTCTTAAGACTTGGAGTTTAAATAGAAATGACCAATATTGACCAGAGGATGAGAAAATTAGAGAAGGAGGCAAGGGGAATCAGGAGTTAGAAAGCGAGCGAGCCAAGAAATCAGCAGAGCCCCAGGTGTCCAGAAAGACCATGATGAATAGGACAGTGTCTTGAGCAAAGATTAGGCTAACTCTGCTTGGGAAGGGCTTGGTTTTAGAGAGCGGTGCCTGCCACCATGAGGAAGAAAGGAAGGAACATTACTGGCCAGATAGCCATGTCTACCAAATTCTTGCAGGATAGAGAGACCTGCTTAACTGGATGAGACCCAGTGAACGAGTCTGGAGGGAATCCAAGGAGAGGAGGTGAAGCTTTTAACTCTGAGGGTTTCCAGTAGGTCTGGGAATACGGTGAAGAGATGAAAGTGCTACAAATCAGAGAGCTTCAGTATTTCCAGGTGTTTGCCCCACCACATGACAGAAAATTGTAACAGTGGTTTTTAGGTAAATAAATAGTTTGGAACCTCGTATGTGGTTCATGTGAGTAAGCATCCAAACGTGTAGAAGAAAGTAAGATACAAAGTACTCTGATAGAGGTCTGTGTGGCATTAAACAAGCCCGTAAATGGGTTAAAAGGTAGCACTCCGTTCTTGAAAAGAATTTCAACATTGTCTACAATGTTCATAATCATTACCAAATTGATAGATGGTACAGAACTGTTTTTTGCATAATATATGTACAATTCCTTTGAGAAGGACCTAAACTATAAAAAGAGTAAGTACTGTGCTGTTTGTTTTCAGTAATTTTGGAAGATTTTGTTAAAATTAAATTAAAACACCAATAATTTGCACTGTATGGTTTTAAAGCTGTAAATGGCATTTGTAAGTTTCCAGCCAGCGCAGGAACTTGATGAAGGATCTGTATTTAGTATTGCTTTTCTGTTCTGTTACTGTAGACTGAATCATCCACTCGATAGTGATCTAAAAGAATAAAAAGGGAACAAATCTGACAGGATTCTTTTGAGCTCATTATTCACACATTTTGCCTTCCTCCTTTGCATATTTTTACAACTTCAAAATAAATGATGCTTCACAATAACAATTCAATATTTTGTGCTTCAGTTTTTCATTTTCATAGAGTAGGCAGAGTATCAAATGTTACTGATTCTTATGATGGCTCAATCAGGTTAGACACACTGTTCTTTGGTGGCCTTATTCTAATAATAACCTAACAAAATTGTTTCTTTTATGTCTTCAACGAGTGGCCTCAAATCCTGTATTAAAAGGAACAGGGCAATTTAAACATGTTTTGCTCATTCACTAGAGTTTTCACCTTGTTTATTTTCATAACTAAAATTGGATCAACCTCACAGAAGATAGTACAAGCAAAGCATTACTTCCCTGATGTAATTGCCTCAAGAGGAATGTCCTGTAGACTGCCTCAGTAGGCAAATGAGATGGGATTATGTTTCACAGACAAAGAAGGACATAACTGACATGATGATTACTTGCTTAGATTGGGAGAATCTGTGCTTTTTCCCTTGAGAAGAGTTCCGACACTTCTATGATTTTTTTTTTTAAAGATTTTATTTATTTATTTGACAGATAGAGATCACAAGTAGGCAGAGAGGCAGGCAGAGAGACAGAGAGGAGGAAGCAGGCTCCCTGCTGAGCAGAGAGCCCGATGTGGGACTCGATCCCAGGACCCTGAGATCATGACCTGAGCCGAAGGCAGCGGCTTAACCCACTGAGCCACCCAGGCTCCCCTCTATGATTTTTTTTAAAGATTTTTTTTCTTTATTTGGCAGACAAAGATCAAAAGTAGGCAGAGAGGCAGGCAGAGAGAGAGGAGGAAGCAGGCTCCCTGCCGAGCAGAGAGCCCGATGTGGGGCTAGATCCCAGGACCCTGGGATCATGACCTGAGCGGAAGGCAGAAGCTTTAACCCACTGACCCACCCAGGTGCCCCACTTCTATGATTTTTGTTGATTTCACAGTACTTCCAATGGATGGGTATTCAAGTATATTTACTACATGACCCTGTCATTTAGTAACAATTTAAACATTATCTGATAATACCAATTTATGTTTTTATGCAGATCCAAGGGGCAGTTTGGGATCATCCGTTATGCTTTGTTATGCAGTTTACTTTAATCACTGATTAGTTTTGAACTTTTTTTTTTTTTTTTTTTAATTTCAACAGAGGATTTTAGGGCTGTAAAACATACTTGGCTTGTTTCCAAAATAAAATTTTTCATTTTTTTTTAAAGCCAAAGCCCCATCTGCTGTTTTCATCAAAATCCTAAGAATTGTTCACATTGCCAAGAGCAGTTCTTTGAATACAGTCTGATGTTTAATCAAGCAGTGGTATGTGATTTTCAAGGTCATTTTTGTTAGGACAGAAGGAAAATCAGGAAGATTAATATTCTCAAATACTGATGAAATTTAAAATTAAGTAATGGTTAAATAGATTTTATTATAGATCTTTAAATATACAAGATTCCCATCATTATTTCTACTTCTGAAGAATTAGGTTCCAGAAACTGAAATATAGATCTCTACCTTTTTTAAAAAGTGAATTCTTATGGAATCACATTTTCCAAAAGATGGGAAGCATTTATTCATTTGGTGGGGAGGGAACAGTGGATTTACTTCCTTTTGTTTTGCTTAGCCTAATATTAAAAACAGTTGCACCTTCTTAATATTTAATAATAGGTAGATAGATGTGAGGAAGCATAATGGAGTAGACTCTATCAGTAGGTACATGCAAATTGTTAAAAAGATATGTGCGGGGATAATTAATGCCCCCAATATAAGTGATACTATAATAATTAGAACATGGCTTTTAGAAGGTTGATTTGACTGGGACTCCAAGTCATAGTTTTGAAGCTTCATGAGTTCCTCCTCATCAGGATGAAAGTCCATATACCTCACTGTGGCATCCAGGGTCCGTCATCAGCCCCTTTGCCTTTTTCTCCAGTTTCTTCTCTGATTGCTGCCTCAGCCCGAACCCGATTCAACCATTTACCAACTGATTTGGATTTGTTAAACTTGTCATGAGCCTTCAAGCTAGCCTGTCCTGGTCCCGTTGCTTTGCCTATCACATGCTCTCCAGTCTTGGCCACTAGCAAACTCTTTTCTCCTACTCTTCCTCCACCCTCCAGGCAGCTGGGTGCCACTCTCTGCCTTCCCACAGTATGCTCCAGACTTTCATTATTGCGTTTTTCCAACAACACTGATATTTGTGTGAGCTGGGAGAGCTGTGCTTTACTCATCTCTGTTCCCAGGACCTGGCATGTAGGTAGCAGGTGCTCCCTAGTAATATAGGAGTGAACCGGTGGAGCCCACATCTTGCTTTACTGTTTCAAAGAAAATGCTGCAGTCCTTCCTGTCCACCAGGCTGCTGAACAAGCAACGTCCTCTTCAGAAATGAAAGCCATCAGACGCTTGCAGGGTAGTATGAGCCGTGGGGACTCAAGATAAATCAGATTACTTATTTCCATCTTTGAAGTTAAATTAAATCATTAGTACAAGCGAGGGATGACTTCCCTGACCATACTTGTATAGATCTGCCAACCTTCCTTGATCTTTGAGGATTGAAAACCTCCAATTGTTTCCACACTTTAGTGGCTCCCACAGTTAGATGCAGTTCCAATTGGAATTGATTTTTTTTTTTTTTTTTACAAATTCTTTGATTCTATGTTCTGCTCATTCAGTTGTGTTAAATCCACACAGTTGAGACATTTTATTGTAAGTTATCTTATGAGAATCCAATAAACCTTACCCAGCAAAGTATAAGCCTAAAAAGCCAATCATCTAACCAAATATAATTTCGTTTTAGGAACCTAAGTATGCAATGAAGGCAGCCTTCTTTATTCCCATTAAAGTGAAAGCATAAAGATTTTCTTCTTTCCTTAAAAATTTTTGTCTGCTATATGCATTCCAATTATTTTAGCCCACAAAAGGATCTCTGCTTTTTAATTCCTATAAAACTATTTTCTATACCACAAACCTGTCACCTATCATGCACTGCTTTGCCTTGATACTTAATTCAGATAGGTGATGTGTTCAGGGAAATTAAGATCCAAGTTTTAATCTTCTCGTGTTTCCTTTTCAGAACCTAGCCCAATGCCCTGTAACTAGGAGGTGTTCAGTAGATATGGACTGAGTGCATGAGTAGATGAATGCATCTTGGGTTCTTGATGTGAGGACTGTTTGGACCTCTGTAGCTCTCTCTGTTTCTCTCTCAGTCCCTTTGCCTTTCCTTCAGCCTGCTTCACAGCCCGATGTGTGAGCCCTCCTCACACCATCCCCCAAGTTCCCATGCTGCTGCTTCCTCTGTACTATTAGAGTCAATTCTGTGCTTCTGCTCAAGAGTTGCCTTCTTCCCAGCTCCTCCACTGGACAACCTTTATTGCTCTTTGCTTCTATTCTCTAGTGAAGCAGAAAGGTAAACATTTCTGATAAAGCCATTTTAAATGTTTAAGAAGATATTTAACTGTGTAGACCTTGACATCTAATTTCTCAAGGTAGAACAAAGCTGATATTTTCCAGATTCCTTAATTGCCTTTTCTATCACCCCCACCTCCACTTTCTAGCAGGTTTTCTACTAGCTAGATCCCAGAGCAACCAAGATTGTGTTGATTAGTTATTGGGAATTGGGAGAAATTGATCTTAGTTCAAGTCAACATTTTTGGAATACCAATGTGTGCAAAAACCGTAGGTGTTACGGAAAATTCAGAACTGAACAAGGTAAAAAGGATTGTGTTCTAGGGAAGGGAGGGCTAACCTCTGCCCAATAATTACAGTTTCTCGAATATGGTAAGTACATATAATAGGAGTATAAAGAGAATGCTCTGTGAGAAAGACAAGAGGGAAGTAGGTTTAGAGCTAAACCATCGAGAAGGTCTTCATGATGGACTCTGGTCCTGAAGGAGGAAGAAAGAGCACTGTGGTCATAGCTTTATTAATTTGTTTTCAAATTACTAGTCTAGTAAAATTTTCTCTTAAGATCTTCTTTTACTTATAAAAAGTCACGTTAGAAGACTACCAGGTAATTACAATACTTTTATTTACTAGATAATTGATCTAATGGATTTTTCTTGATTAGTAATGACCCTGCCTTCTTTTATTAGTTTCTTGACATAGCTATTTAAATTAATATAATGCACTAAGTGGTAAACAGACCGAATGGAAACTTAGACAATAATAAAGCTTCTGTAGGCAGTACTTCTAATACTACTTAATATATGCTTTATTTTATCCACGCTTATAGGCAGCTTGGATTTTAAAGGCACGAGCACTAACTGAAATGGTATACATAGATGAAATTGATGTAAATCAGGAAGGAATTGCAGAAATGATGCTGGATGAAAATGCTATTGCTCAAGTTCCACGTAAGTATTGGTTTTTCCCTTAAGTAAATGAAATGCCATTAGGAGGAAGAATAATACTCTTTGTATATAAAAGAAACATACGACATTATATACATGAAAAACATGAGAGACCATTTACATAATATTCTATTACGTAAATGGTTTCTTTTTTTTTTTTTTTAAAGATTTTATTTATTTATTTGACAGAGAGAAATCACAAGCAGACGGAGAGGCAGGTAGAGAGAGAGGAAGGGAAGCAGGCTCCCTGCTGAGCAGAGAGCCCGATGCGGGACTCGATCCCAGGACCCTGAGATCATGACCTGAGCCAAAGGCAGCGGCTTAACCCACTGAGCCACCCAGGCGCCCACGTAAATGGTTTCTATCTTGTCATACAGTACAAAGACTTTCCTTCCTCAATTCAATTATATTATCTTAAACTTAAGATATGAGATTGATGTATAAAACCATTTTTCAATAAAAGCTATACTATGCATTTAAAAATTTTATGTTTAAAAGGCATTCTAGCTGAACTGCTTATCTAACCTATCAGAAGATTGTTTATCTCAGAGTGGAAACACCGGAAGCACCCAAACAGCAGAAGTGTTCTAAAAGGATTATTAAAAAAAACGATCACTGTAATAACTGAAGGTGGTTTGCTCTCATGCGTGATGTGAAGTGATGGGGTGATATGCTGGCCTGTGAATGCCTCTTGGTGTCGTCACAGAAGCGGGGTCCCCAGCTTACGGATGTGCTGGTGCAAATGGTATTGAGTGATTGCTGTGACACATGGTGGTCTTGCTGGAATTTGATAGTTAAAACAGTTATCAGCCATTTATATGTTTGAAAGATAATAACTTTTAAAGCTTCAAATGAAAATTGAGGGAAAAAATACATATGGTTCATGTTAAAAATGAACTTTTTTCCCCCATCGTTTTGCTCTTTTGGAGCTAAAATGTCTAAATTCTTGATTTTGTATCAGAAATAAACTATGAGTATCTTTGGGCCTTGCTAGCCTTAGTTTGAACCCCAGCTCTGCTAATGGGATGACCTCTTTGCCTAACCCTCTAAGCCTCTGCTGAATGGGTGAATATTACTTGCCTTTCAGACTTAGTGTGAGGATTACATGTGATAACATAAAATAACATGATAGATATTCAGTAAATATCAGTCTCAAACCCATTTTTTTCCCTAAAATACATTTCCTGTTATTAATGTCCTTTTCACTAGACCAGCGCATTCCTGAAAATTACATTAGCTGACAGTTTTTACAAATTAGTAACTCATATATTGATTGAATTTTCCATCTCATCTCATAGGCCCTGGCACATCTTTGAAACTCCCTGGAACTAATCAGACGGGAGGGCCTAGTCCGGCTATCAGGTATGCACTTCTCTTTCATACCCTCTATCCTTAAATAGTGACCAGACTGTAGGAGAATCTTCCTTTATTTTTATTTATTTATTTTTTTAAAAGATTTTTATTTATTTGTTAGAGAGAGAGAGAGAGAGATACAGAGCGCAAGCACAGGCAGACAGAGTGGCAGGCTAGAGGCAGAGGGAGAAGCAGGCTCCCTGCTGAGCAAGGAGCCCGATGTGGGACTCGATCCCAGGACACTGGGATCATGACCTGAGCTGAAGGCAGCTGCTTAACCAACTGAGCCACCCAGGCGTCCCAGAATCTTCCTTTATTGACCTTCTTTGTATTTTCACAACGTACACTTTCCACAGGCCAATCACTCAAGCTGGAAGACCCATTACAGGTTTCCTTAGACCTGGCACACAGAGCGGAAGGCCTGGCACTATGGAGCAGGCCATCAGAACTCCCAGAACTGCCTACACAGCTCGCCCCATCACCAGCTCATCTGGAAGATTTGTCAGGCTGGGAACGGTAAATTCTGACCGCTTTATTACCACAGTTTTCTATTACCAAAGTAACTTTATGGTATATCATTTTTTGCTCTTGTTATAATGGAAGGTTATATGGAAGGTTTTTTACAGTTGATTCTTTTTTTTACTTCTGTTGCCTTTATAATTTTTATGCTCATTAAACTCAATTTATGTTTCAAGAGAAAGTTTCAGATCTTGTTCTGTCATTTTCTCTCATAGGCTTCCATGCTTACAAGTCCTGATGGACCTTTTATAAACTTATCTAGACTGAATTTAACAAAATATGCCCAGAAACCTAAACTGGCAAAGGTATGTACTTAAAATGATTGTATGTTATGAAGTGACGTTTAGATATATTATCATAACAACATTGTAGGAAATAGAAAAAAAAACGGTGAAGGAAAGGTGGTGTCTTTTTTTAAAAAAAATTTTTTTTTTTAAAGATTTTATTTATTAGTTTGACAGAGAGAAATTACAAGTAGATGGAGAGGCAGGCAGAGAGAGAGAGACAGGGAAGCAGGCTCCCTGCTGAGCAGAGAGCCCGACACGGGACTCGATCCCAGGACCCTGAGATCATGACCTGAGCCGAAGGCAGCAGCTTAACCCACTGAGCCACCCAGGCGCCCAGGAAAGGCAGTGTCTTGATTGAAATGGAAATGTTTAATTACTGAACGATGTAAAACTTCTCTTAGTCTTTTGAGTTAAGAAAAGTCCACCAGAAATAAAATCTATATACCATCATTATAGGAAATTCTTTTTCCTCTGATAAACAACAGCAATTAAAAAAAAAAAAAACTTAAATTCTAGTTAGTTAACATACAGTGCAATATTGGTTTCTGGAATAGAATTCTGTGATTCATCACTTACATACAACAAACACCCAGTGCTCATCTCAACAAATTCTCTTCTTAATCCCCATCACCCATCTAGCCCATCCCCCATCCACCTCCCTCCATCAACCCTTAGTTTGTTCTGTACTGTTAAGGGTCTTTTATGGTTTGTTTCCCTCTCTCCTTTGCTTTTTCTTTCCCCCTTCCCATATGTTCGTCTTTTTTTAAATTCCACATATGAGTGAGATCATATGGTATTTGTCTTTCTCTGACTTGATTTGTTTCACTTAGCATAACACTCTAGCTCTAGCCCCATCATTGCAAATGGCAAGATTTCATTCTTTTTTGATGGCTGAGTAATATTTCTTTGTGTGTGTGTGTGTGTGTGTGTGTGTACACACCACATCCTCTTTATCCATTCATCAACCATTGAACATTGGGGCTTTCTCCATAGTTTGGCTATTGTTGATAAAGGAACAGCAGTTTATAACAAAGAAAGCAGACAGGCAGAATCATCTTAGTGGAAGGGAGCTTAGAAGGTCATCCGTGTCTATGTGTGTTTTCTTTTTCATCTTGAACTCTTCTCAGAAAAATGATTTGCTATCCTTGTAGAGTTTTAGGACTGTCAAAAGGAAGATAAAAAAATATGTACTTCTAATTTGTAATTAGGCAGGCATCACAATGTTACTGTCTGGCCTGAGTGATCCTTATGGAGAATTATGTTAATAATTCTGACTATTCAAAGAGTAGTTGCTTGGGGCACCTAGGTTACTGAGTCAGTTGAACGTCCAGCTCTTCCCTTAGATTCAGGTCCATGATCTCAGGGTCGGGACATGGAGCCCTGTATCTGGCTCTGTGCTCAGCAGGAAGTCTGCTTGAAGATTTTTCTCCCTCTTCCCCTCCGCCCCCCTCCCATGTGCACATGTACTCTCTCCCTCTCTCAAATAAATAAATAAATCTTAAAAAATAGATTAGATGCTCCTTTAAATTAAAGAGAAAGAGTGAAAGTAAGTGTGTGTATGCATGGTAAGAAAGAGTGAGAAAGAGAGAGAAAAAGAGCCTGAGAGGTCCATGACCTTTTCAATCTAAAGATAAACTTGGAGTTGTTTGGACTAGTTCAGAGACATGAGCACTTAGCTGGTGATGAAACTGGCCTAAGCTTAGCCCAGGTTTGTAACTGTAATTTTTGTGAATTCTGTGCATTAGCACTGAGTTCATTCTGAATCTTAGTTCTAATGGTGTTTAACATATTTACTAAATGTCAAACACTGGGGAATATAAGAGTGGTTGTTAGCCATACAGAGTTGCAATTAAAATCTGAAAAAGAAATGTCACTTGATAGGGAATTATCCTATAATAACACTGATGACATTTTTCTTAATTTCTTATTTGAAAGCAATCTGGTCAACTACACTTAGCAGAATTGCAAAGTTATACTTATTTCCCTTTGTGAGAATGGAGTATTAACAGGAACTCATACGGAATATCTAGTTCCCCTGCCCTTTTAGGCCATTTACTTGAGGTGGCTGGATGGCTAGTTGGTACCATTGCTGTTTTCTTTTTCAAAGATTTATTTATTTGAGAGAAGAAGAGAGAGACAGAGGTGGGGGGATGGTGATGCAGAGGCAGAGTGAGAGAGGGAAACTTAAGCAGACTCTGCACTCAGTGTGGAGCCTGATGTGAGGCTTGATCCCATGATCCTGAGATCATGACCAGAGCTGAAATCAAGAGTCCTAGTCTTGATTTAACTGACTATGCCACCTGGCCCCTGCCCACCTCCCCCACCGATAGCGCCCCCCATTGCTGTTTTCTGTCCAGGGAGTGCAGTCCCGTGAAGGCATCTCTGGTAAACTCAGATGCTTCCAGAACAGACCTGGTCTATGTTAATAGACTTAAACTGAACTAGATTTTGTGCTTTTTTAGTGTGTTATAGAAATAATGCCCAGTAAGAGTGTCTGAGTGGCTCAGTCCATTAAGCATCTGCCTTCGGCTCAGGTCATGATCCCAGGGTCCTGGGATTGAGCCCCGCATTGGGTTCTCTGCTCCTCAGGGAGCCTCCTTCTCCCTCTGCCTCTCCTTTCTCTCTCTCTCTGTCTCTCATGAATAAATAAATAAAATCTTAAAAAAAAAAAAAGAAAAAGAAAAAGAAAAAAAGAAAGAATGCCCAGTTTTCCTATCTTTGGTTTCCAACCCACGTTTCCTCATTGGAACTCATTTCTAATGAGCTTCGTTTCACAGCAATGGTAGCACCAACCACACTTTTAACTTTTCTTTTTTATAACAGAACAAATGGAGGGTTAGGTATCGTTTTTAAAAGAAGGGCCTGTTTCTTTGGTTGCCTCTTAAGTTTTCTTTGGTAATAACCTTGATACACTAGCCTCTTTGCAAGTGTACAGTAATGGCTTTATGGACAAATGTGATACCATCAAGGGGTAATTCAGTAAATGCTTACTTATCCAGATGAGCTGAGGGAAGTAGCACAGTAATGGGTCTTACAGTCATCATCTGCACAGCCCGTTTTATACTCAAGCTCTACTTTGTTTCAAAAGGAACTTCCAGATCTCCCCCATGTCTAAAGTGTCATTATCAATATCATAATCACTATGCTACAGATGTAGAGTGTGTAATAGAATGGGCTGAATCTGTTTTGGGCATTTCCAAAGTTGGTCTTTTCGTTTGTCTCTTTCTAGTAAAATAGTATGTGTAATACAAAAAACACTGTTTAGTTATTTGAGTTTTCCAGTTCGTATTCTATAAAAATAGGAATCAGGTATAAATCGCTATATTTTAAAATGGTGATTGTAATAATGGATAGACCCTTAACTTGTAAAGGTACTTTTATTTTATTTTATTTTTTGTTATTGTTATTTTGGTTCAACCCAGCTGCTGTTAAAATGGTCTTTCAGTCTTGATATAACAATACAGTGCTTTTGTTAAAATAAAATCTAATGTATTTTTGGCATTTTTTTTCTTCACAGGCTTTGTTCGAGTATATCTTTCATCATGAAAATGATGTTAAGACCGTAAGTTTTGAATTCATGCGATTTTCTCTTGTAATTTTTTCTGACATTGGGGATTTTGATTATGAAAGGTTCTATTTTTTACCTTATAAACAGGTGGAATTATTAAAAATTGGAGCATTACTGATACTTTCAAATCCACTGTCAGTTACAACAGGAAAATTTATTATAAATATAGAATTGGTAAGAACTGTGCCTGGTCCAAGAGAGTATGTAGATATCCACTGAAGAGCAAGATACAGATAACTGAGAATATTGCATAGTGTGTTTATGCTACAGTATCTTTTTCATGCTAATAGTTAGCACTGTTGATTTCATTTTTTTCCTGTAGTCCATATAGGGTATTATTATAGGTCATGTGAGTGTTTCTTATTTCTTTGTAATGCACCCCTTTCCCCTACAACATTATATGATAGAAAAATTCAAACACACACAAGTAGAGAAAATAATATAATGAGCGAGTATCACCCATCGCCAAGCTTCAGTAATATTCAATTACCTTGGTAGCTTCTTAGCAGAATTTTGTTATATACTTATGACTTTATTTATTTCACTCTTACATGCTAATATGCAAATGACCACTTACCTCACAAATTTTGTCAAATTAAACATAGTTAATTCTGCAGTGTCTAATGATAGTGTTTTCCCTCATTTTATTTTTAGTTTAGGGAAAAAGCTTTATAACCATATGTTAAATATTCAGGAAAATAAAAATGTTTTCCTCAGTTGTGTTTTCTGTGTGTCAACCACTCTGCTATGTACTAGGAAAACTAATAAAAATATTTGTTTTCTTGACTCTATAAGCTGTGCAATCTAGCTGAGAAAAGAAAATTGGCATAATGAAACAATTAAAGAGGTAATTGCCAAGCTGTGAAATTGTCACCAGGTAGCAAAGGGAAAAAAAAAAAAAAATCAGAGGGGTGTTATCAATAAGAGCCAAAAAAATCAGTCAGATTTTTTGGGAGAAGGAAGGAAAATAAATATGAAGAAAGAGTAAAAACATGAACAGGGTATAGAGTGAGAAATAAATAGGCTATCTACTAAGAAATGAGAGCATTAGAGAGACATTTTAAAGGAAGAAGTGACAGAACATGATGATAAATTAGATGTGGAGGACAGAGGAAAGACACACATCAAGTCTGCCTCCTAAAAATGTTATGAGAAGAAGGATTGTTTTAGTAACAGAAATGGGATAATTAGGGAAGGAAGTCAATTTCTACGGAAGCTGCGTAATTCAGTTGAAGGCATTTTGAGTTTGAGATTGTGACAAGCTGTCCAAATGGAGATACCACTGGTACTAACTGTTGGCGGGAGCCTGCACACCACACGCACAGCGTCGTGTCTGTCGTGAGGTGCTAGTGCGTGTGGCCATGTAGGGAAGAAGAGAAACCAAGTCTGGAGCAGATGTCATGCACGTTTCCTGTGAGTAAGTCGGTACATGCCACTTTCACTTAATACAAAGCTGGGCAGAGGCTTCCAGTGAGACATGTAATGTCATGTAGTTAAACTGCCCTTATAAAGAAACATCCGAATAAGGGAGTCAGTCTCTACACAGCAGAAATTTGTGTCTTGGACTTTTTGAGGATTAATTCAGTGATGGAAGAGACATATATGCTTTCATCTAAAACTGTCTGGGACACGACAAGGTGCCAGCCACTGTTCTAAGCCCTAAGATCACAGAGTGAAACAGAGTGAAGCAGGCAGACAAAATCTCTGCTCTTGTGTTGATTATATCCTGGTTGCACAAGGAATAGAGAGAACTAGCAAATTTAGAAACACCTCACATGCCCTGGGATGATAAGTACGGTGAGAGCAGCAGAGCCCGGAAGTAGGGAGGGGACTGGACAGTGCTGCGGGGGGAAGATACTGTTTTGGGGGTGGAGGGTGGTAGGTGGTCAGTGATATCTACTCTGCAAAGACACTTAAACAGAGATGTAATCGAGGGGCACAGACCCTATAGTCCTGCTGTAAGTCAGAGAGAACTTTAACTGCAAAGGCCTTGAGTGGAAGCACGCTTGGATTGTTCAAGAAATAGTTGCAGACGATGGGTTCAGAATGTAGACCGATTGTACACTGTTTGTAGATCATGGTGATGGTGTCTTTATCGATAGATTCATCTTGAGGCTGTCATTCTATATCTTGGCATTGATATGATGGTGTTGAGGAATAGCAACCACATTGAAATAAAATAGGGTTTATTCTCTGCACTAACTGAACTTATATTCTATATTCTAAAGATTCTAAGGACTCTGTAGAGTCTAACAGACTTTGACCTTTACTTATTATCTGAGTATTTTAGAATGTTTTCACGATTCTTCATATTCATTGATTGAAAAAAAAATCTGAACATCTTAAAATTTGAAAACCTTAAACCAATAGAGCAGTGACTTTCAAATTTTTTCTTGAAGCAGCACAACCTTTCTATTCAAATGAAATCTCCTCCAGATCCTGCTGTGTAAAACAGACATAAGCAGGGCTGCTTGAATTCAAGCAGAAGTAGCCGACCACGAACACACCCACCCAGCCGCCTCCTCACTCCACCGGGTGAGCTCCAGTCCCTCAAAGCCTAGGGCTCTTAAGTATTTCCTAAATCCTACTGTTTCTGCACCACCTGGTGATTTTAACATAATGGATTTCTGGAACCGTGCTAGACCCTCTGAATCAGAATCCCCATGGGTATGTCTGGCAAATTCGTTGTTAATAAAAGCTCCACAGGCGATGCGAATTTTCAGCCAGGGTTGGGAACTACTGCTGAAGAATATGGTTTGAAAGGCATTGATTAATAGAAAGCTGGAATGCTAGACCTCCCAATGTAGGAAAATAGACCTGGGAGCATGAACAGAACTTGAAGGCCAGAGCTCCGTATAACAGACAAATAGGAGGGAGTGTGTCTTCTGACTCAAGGGAGAAAGTCCACAAATTAAGAGAAAAGGCACAGCAAAAATTATTGTCAGATCTCAATAGTAAGGGAGTATTACAAAATTCTGTTTGAGAGCTAAAGTTTCCACCTACAAATTTTTTATTTTTATTCTTAGGAACAGTGAAAGACTCTTTAATACTCCAAAAACAGGCAACATTGAGTGCAATTTTTTTTCACTCTTTTTGAAACAGAGCCTTATACTTCAGTAAACAACACTGCTGAGAAAATTTGTTTAAAGACTTCCTTGTAGACATTTGATAACTGAAGAATTTTTTTAAAAATTAAACCAGGGGCACCTGGGTGGCTCAGTGGGTTAAAGCCTCTGCTTTCGGCTCAGGCCATGGTCCCAGGGTCCTGGGATTGAGCCCCACATTGAACCCCGCATCAAGCCCTGCATCGGGCTGTCTGCTCCGCGAGGAACCTGCTTCCTCCTCTCTCTCTCTGCCTGCCTCTCTGCCTACTTGTGATCTCTGTCAAATAAATAAATATAATCTTAAAAAAAAATTAAACCAGTAAGCAATAGAATAGTTCACAGATTTGGTTGGATTTATGAAGCAATCACAAAGGATAAAGACTTAACTGATTCATTTATATCTCTGCACAGTGAGCAGAAACAAAACAAAATGAAACATAGAAGGACAACAGAGGGGTGAAATATGTATATGAGCATGATTATAAAATGTTAGTGTTTATAAATAGGAAAAAGCTCATCTGACTTTGTTAGGAAATGTTTTATGGAAATGGAAATGATCCAGTAACAGAAAATTTACATTAGAGAAAATACCAGTAAACAAGCACATTAGAGATGTACTTTCTAACACAAAAATGTAAGTTAAAGGAATTTTGGACTTACAATTTTATGTTTATGAAAGTTGGGAAAAATGCTGGGAGAGAGAAGAGTAATTTTTATACTGATACTTTATAGATAATATTTTAAATGGTATATTTTGGAAAAGAATATGATAATATGAAACAGATAGCTGTAAACATACTTAATTTGTTTCTGTAATTTCCCTTCTCAAGAAATTTCACAAAGAAGTGCTGTAGTTAGAAAGATGTTCATTGTCACATTGGTCGTAGTAGCAAAGACAACTACGATAAACTCTATGTTCAATGATAGAAGATGAGCTTAGTAAATTATAACAGACTCCATGCTGGGTCTTTATGCAGCCCTTAAAAGTTATAATCATAAAAATTGGGCAGAAACAGGAAAGTGTTTATAATGTTAAGCCAACAACTATGTACTTTAACACATACATTAAAAAGAATTATCACTCTAAACATATATATTTATAACATATACTAGAAGGTATTACCAAAAATTGGAAATAAAAGCATTACAGGGTTGATATTGTATTAATTCTACAAATATTTATTAATGCCTTCATGGTGCCAATAGCTTACATTACAATAGTAAATAAAAATCTATACCTCATGGCACTAATGGAAATTATCTAATTTGACTAGAATTTTATCCAGTTTTTTTCCAAAATTTTTAATAATATTATAATGGCATTTCATTTGTAAGTTTAGCTACAAATTAGGGGCAGTAATAAATTAAAATGCTTGTAATTGCATGCTGCTTGTTATTTTCATCTGCTTACTCTCAATACACATATTTTACGGAACATGAAACTAAGCAATTTTTGTTTTTACTTAGTAAAAAGCACACATTGTTCATTCCTCTGTTTTTCTTTTATTCATTAATATATCAATTGGCTTATTGCTTGATTGGGTTATTCTTCAAATATGGAACTACTGAGTGCCTGCGTACTGGTGCTATGATGCATGTGAGCAGTATCGAGTAGGACAGACGCCCTGTATCTGTTTTTTTACTCTGTTATGGGCTCATCACATTAGAGTTCTGTTATGGATCAGCTCGTTCCATTAAGATGTCATTTTAGATTTTTACCACAAATGTTATTTTCTCAATGGGGGAAGGATTTAGGAAATGAGCAGAAAGCATGCATTTGTGCATTTTTATACCTTTTTTTCCCCAAACTATGTTTTACAACTATAGCTGGAAAGAGAAGAGAGAAATTGGGTTTTTAATACCCTTAAGAAATCAGAGGTACTGGGGCGCCTGGGTGGCTCAGTGGGTTAAGGCCTCTGCCTTCGGCTCAGGTCATGATCCCAGGGTCCTGGGATTGAGCCCCGCATCGTGCTCTCTGCTCGGTGGAGAGCCTGCTTCCTCCTCTCTCTCTGCCTACTTGTAATCTCTGTCTGTCAAATAAATAAATAAAATCTTAAAAAAAAAAAAAAAAAGAAATCAGAGGTACTTTTATATTAGTTACTTTGGGTGGCTCCAAATTTCTTTTTCAGTAAACTATTTCACACAGATACAGAGAATATTATAGACAAAGAGGATACTGTGAAGTTGTACTTAAATGTTAAAAAAGAATAAAATTGATTTTCCGTGGAAAACTCTCCTCCCGTCTTTCCATTCTTAATGCTTCTTCCATTTGTGTGGGCAATACTGACAAAACTAAGTGCCATGTGGGTTGATGATTCTGTATTTGTCTATAGACGAATCTGGAGGATAGTGTACGTAACTATAGGGAATGCTATGAAGTGATAGGCGATAAGTAAAGTTGATCGATGGAAAACTCTGTTTCTGCCTTTGAGTCCTTACTAACCCCCTTCCCTCCTCACTTGTGCCTTTTGGGGTGATAGTGGCACTACTGGCAAAATTAAAGTGGCATGTGGGCTGATTCTGGAATCTTTTATTTCCATATGCTCTTTAATTTCATCATCCTAAAGTTGTTGCAACTCAAACAATAGCTAAAGGATGGCTGGTTTTAAAAAAAAATATTAGTGGTTGGAGCACTGTTAACTCAGAAATACACTGGGACCCTCGGTTGGGCATATTCACAAATATCATGATCTGCCAAGGTCCCTCTCCTGATGGACTTTTATAAACATGTCCTTTTAAGGACATTCTAGACCTTCATTAATATCTAAATATCAGATTGATTAAATTATTCAAAGATTCTTAAATATTATGTAGTCATTTGTTTTTAAAAATTGGGAAAGATAAATATAGATCTGTCATTGCTTTAACATTTTAAAATGTTAATAGCTTTTCATTATGAATCTTATTACTATGACAGTTTGTTTGGCTCTTAAGTTATTTTCAATAAAAGTCAGAAATAAGGAACAGAATTAATTCAATCAATACATCATTCCCGAGTGCCTTTTAATGATAGGGTGAGTGCTATGAAGTGTGTAAGCCTGACGATTCACAGACCTATACCCCTGGGGCAAATAATACATTATATGTTAATTTAAAAAAATTTAAAAAATAGCATAGAAACATATCAGAACAACAGAGATGTGTATGAGGAAGTACCTTTCCTTAGGGAGCTTAAGGCCCATTTGAAATGTTCACAAATAGTTTTGTCTAGTGAACCCTTAGTGTTCATATGATGAATGATCACTAAAATGTATTTTTTTTACAATTTTTATTCTATATCAACAATTCATGTTAATCAGTTCAGTACAAACATGAGACATCTTACATAGGAAGACTTGTTTTAGAACCATCAGCTAACTCAGCAGCTTGTAGTAAGTGCTAAACCTAACCTTGGGAAATTGAAATATGTGACAATTTTAGAGTGACATATTTTTCTGAAAAACTAGAAGGTCTGTTATATTAAACATGAGAGTGAATATGATCTATCTGCTGGAAGAGTTCTTTATAAAGATTAAGTTAAAATTAATATGTTCAGATATTTACAATGGAGTCCTCAATTGAGCTGATCAAAAATACGGTTTTTGAGCATTTTCAGAGATAATGCTAATGAAAGTTACACTTCCCCCCCTGCATTTTTTGGCTTCCACTTTTATTTCTGGCTTGGGGAAAAAGGAAAATAAGCATATAAAAGTAGTATGTGGCTTGTTTTAAATTCCCATAGCTTTCCAATAGAGGTGTTGATTTTTTCAGGTTCATTAGAACCTCAATGTGGTGACATCATCCCTTTATAAAGAGCTTGCATATTTAGAAGTCTCCCCTGGAGCAAGAAAAGATAGGGAAACACAAAGAAAAGTTATTAATTCTGCGGTAGGAACTCATCTGGCTTGCATTTCAGGAAAGAGTTCATATTAAGACATGGACAGTAATATGGGATATATTCTGAGCTAATAGAACTGAAGTCTGAGAGTTACTTTAACTGTTGCCTAGCACGGTAATACTAACACTGGCTAAAGAATAAGAGCTTTCCAACCTTGAGAGAACGAATCATAAATATAATAAAACATGAGAATTCTCTTTTAACTAATAACCTGAGTTTTAATTCACCAGATCTTCATCTGAGCTTCAAATTTGTGTAAAGATGGACTTGCTTTCCTTTTTGTCCAAAAGGTTTCCGCTTCTTTTGTATAAAATCCTAAGTCCCTTTTAGTCATCTCATGTCTGATCTTGAATAAACACTAGAAGGAACAAACTAGAAGACATGAGAGAGAAAGGGATAAACACATGTAAAATAAGAAAGCAGCTCAGAAGATCTGTTTCAGTCTGCAGCATCGCTGGATGTGAGCTGGGGTCAGAATGATAGAACGGTGGTCATGGAAGATGACGGATATCCAAGTGCCCTTGATCCTTTGGCGCTTCATGATGCTGTTTTCCAGACCTCCTCCTCTCTGCTTACTTGCTCTTTCTCTATTTCTCTACATCTGTCTTCAAGTGGGGACTGCAGTTGGACCTAGCTGGCACACCAAAGGCTTGGCTGCCACTGAGTTTAGAGGCGCTTTGACCCATTGGATGGTAGATAAAGGGTGGGGAGAGCATGCAACTTAGGGGATTTTTTTAATAGCCATTTTGTGCTCTGTATATTAAAACTGTATTCTAATATATTGTACATCTGCTTTTCTTTGATCAGTTTTTACTATTCATCTGCTGCCAGCCCTCCAGTCTGGAACTGATTATTTAGGGAAAATTGGTGGAGCCATCTGGAAACATGAGCAACTTGAGTTTCTGTCTGATTTCTAATGCATGTTTTGATGGATGCTAATTATATGGTTTATTTCATTATTTATTGTTTCTGTTCATTGTTCAAAAAGAAAATCCTAATCCAAAATGAATTGTTTTCAAAGGCTTTGGACTTGGCTGCCCTTTCCACAGAGCACTCTCAGTACAAGGACTGGTGGTGGAAAGTGCAGATTGGAAAATGTTACTTCAGGTAAAATTTTGATTATTTGTGAAGGGCTTAGACAGGTGGCATATTTTAGAGTCTCAACTCTGATGTTATTTTTTTGTGGGTTGATTTCCTTGGGAAGAAATGAGAACTATGTCTTTGACTTAGGTGTGAAAACATTTAAACATGGTAGCACTAAGAACTCATACCTTTGGAATAATAAAATGGTAATGCTGGGCAGAGGAAACTCTGAGACCATCAGATCCAACACCCCTTTTCAGGTGAAGTAGCTGAGGCCAGAGAAAGCCTGTGATTTGCATCAGGAACTCCTTAGTGAAAGACTAGTTAGTAACGGACCTGTTAGAACTGTCTGGTGATTCCCATTCCTCTTCTCTTGCTCGCACATCTTTTTATGTCCCTTGATGCCTCACATCTGTAAAGTGCTTCACAGTTGAGAGCTTGCTTGTCCGCATGTAATATTATCTCACTTAAATCTCACAGCACCTGGAGATTATTGCTATTATCATTAGCTCTTTGTCCAGATGAGAAAAATTGAGCCTCAGAAAGATAAAGTGACTTGTCCAAATTCACACAGTCCGTAATTCTTGCAGAACAAGAATTTGAGCTCCGCTTTCTGACTCCAGTTCTTATTACTTGTATAATTCCAGTGTTTAGGATCTGAATATTCTTACATTAATTCACTTAATGTTTAAACACACTTTTTTGGGGGAGGGGGAGAGTGTGCACACAAGTGGGGGTGGGTCAGAGGGTGAGACTCTTCAAGCAGACTTCCCACTGAGCATGGAGCCCCACTCAGGGCTCGGTAGCGTGATGCTGAGATCATGACCTGAGCTGAAATCAAGAGTCAGACGCCTAACTGACTGAGCCACTCAGGTGCCCCTACACACATTTTTAAGCAAATTAATTGAAAGGTCAGAAAAATTGTAATTAATTTTATAATATTATACAGCAACTAGTAAATGAGAACTAAAACTTGTTGCCTGGTATTGGAACATTTGAAAAATAGAGACAAATGGGCAATTACTGTATTTTACAAATATAAATTTTTTTTTAATACATTGTTTGATATTCAAAACAAGGTAGACCAGTTACTATGAGCATCCTTTAGTACTTAGGAACTTTACTTACCAAACACTGTGAGGAAAAGGAACTATATAAATGGAATAAAAAGGATGCTTATTCTTTTTTGGTTGAAATTAAGACTACTTTCCACTTAGATAATTTACATAGAACTTAAGTGTTTTTTCTGCTGCTAGACTGAGGAAGTATTTTCTACTAAAAGGTAATTTTATAGCATTATACCATTAAACTTTTATGAATGTAATTTCTGAAAGCAAGGTTAAAATCTTGAGCTTCTAAATAAAACCTTCAGAAATCTTTAATAATTAAAGAAAAGCACAATTTGGGTTCCTTCTGCCATCTGTACAAGATGGCATTTAAATGCGTTTACCTTGCCGTATTAATCCCAGTTCTCTGCCCCTTAATAGCCTCTCATCTTTAGTATGTGCTCAGCACTCCTGATTCACCAAGATATTTAACAAGCCAGGCACAGGGGTTACAAATATTTATTAGATAGCACTTCCTTAAAAGGATTTACAGTCCAGTGGGGGAGAGAGGACAGTCAACAGTGATAAGCCCGGCCTCCACTGTCACAGAAGCAAGCACAGGAAGCATAGAGAAAGAGCTCCTAACTTGGGCTGGAGAGGTCAAGGATGGATTACCAGAGGATGGAGCCCTAGTTGACTTGTTTCTCTTTGTTCCTGACTGGTAAATTCTGCCGGATTGTCTACAATAGCTACCCTACCACCAGATTCGCACTCCAGTGCCTAAATTCTGACTTAGTTTGTTTGAATTGTTCCATTAGCTTCTTACCTTGGTTTTCTGCCCCCATTTTCTTGCTCCCCCAATCCTTCTTATATACCACCACCAGCATAACTTGTGGAAAAAGCAGCTCTTGTTGGATTCTTTGGCTAATCTCCATGACCTCTAGGATGGAGTGTGCATTTTAAGTGTAGCATGTCTGATCTGGTCCCAGTCCATGCTTGCTCCCTCACTCCCTTCTCCCGTTACTTATTGTGTCCTCCTCCCCAGTTAAACCAAACAACTCATTCCTCTTCCATGCTGTGCACTCTGCTGTGTGCCTGTGCTGGTATTTCGCTTCCATCTAAGGTGTCCCCCCGCCCCACCCCTCCCCACCCTGTCAAGCTCTCAAAATCTTGCCTGTCGCTTCCTCCCTGAAACTATCTTGGCTCACTCCTCCTCTGTGCTCTCACGTACCTTTTTTTTTTCCTCTTATTGGCCATAATACAATTCCGTTTATTTGTGAACATGTTTTGTTCCATTCTTATTTGTGCAGTTAGTTCATGGTTTTAATCTTCATTTTTGCATCATGAAATGTTTATAAGGTTGGTGCTTGACAATATTTACTGAATTAAGTTGGAGAAAAGGTTGGCAGTTGGTGGGTTTATCTTGGGACTTTGACTCTCCGATATTGACCTGTATTCATGAACTTGACTGATATTTTCCTTATTCCTAGACTTTATACACTGCCCACTTAATTTCCCCTGCAGAAAAACCCATGTGGTTATTCCTTTTTGTTAGTATTAGAAGAAGTTATCTCCTGAGGCTGCAGTATTCAAAAAATGTATATGACCCATCCTTCCTTTTTTTGGTTTCCAGAGTAGCTAAATGGCTTTGATTGCTTTTTTTTTTTTAATTTTAATTTGTTTACATTTCCATCACTATTGTTTAAAAAAAATCTTATTATTATTCATATTCTTGTTTTATATATGTATCTTACAGGATTATATTATAATTTTTTTTTTAAGATTTTATATATTTATTTGACAGAGAGAGGCACAGTGAGAGAGGGAACACCAGCAGGGTGAGTGGGAGAGGGAGAAGCAGGCTTCTTGCTGAGCAGGGAGCCTGATATGGGGCTCGATCCCAGGACCCTGGGATCATGACCCAAGCTGAAGGCAGATGCTTAACAACTGAGCCACCGAGGGGTCCCTATAATCCCTTTTAAATCATTTTTGGGAAGAGACAGCATATTAGATAGAAATGTACGTACTCTCCTGGGTAATTAAGTGTGGCTGAACTTTAGCCACATGCTTAAGATTTGAATGCTCAGTTGAAGGTTTCTATAGAACTAGGCTGTGTTTCAGAACTTGAGAGCTCTTTGGTAACATTTTGTGAATATTCCTGGTAAAAGTTGTGGGAACTTTGAAGAGGTAGGGCTTTTGCCATCTCAAAGCAGTTTTGGGGGGGTCCCTTTTAACCTCCTCAATCCCATATATTCCAACAGCTGTTTGGGTGTAGCCATACCAGTGCTCAACTTAGACAACCTGGGTAGAAAGTCAGAGCTCTTCTGTCAAGGCTCTGAATGAAAGCAGCTCAGTGGAACATCTCATGAAACAATCATTTCACAGAATGAAAGCATCATAAAGTGCCTAGGCAGCTCTTGGCTGGCTAGGGAGGATTCATTAGAAGAAAGCCCAACAGATCTAGAGCAGGCTCAAGTGTGCTTTAATGATTGAGCATTAATGCGAAAATAGTAATAAAATGTTCCCTGGGCAGAAAAATGGGGCCGATATCAGGACTAACTATTATCGTTAGACAAGGAACAAATCTCACATTTGTAGACTAGGACAATCTGTATCGGATACAAAGATAAAAAAGGAAAAGAAAATGTTTCTAGAATCATAAAATGGTATAACTGTATCATTCAAGAAGCAATTACTACTTACATCAAAACAGTTTAAAAAGGGCTTTAAAAATGGGCCTTTGTTTCAGAGTAGACCATGTTTTCAAAGAAATGCCATCTTTAAGTTCTACTAAAATGGAGACCCAGCGCATTTACTCAGGTCACTTGCCATAGGTCCAGCTGACTATGAGCTCTTTGGGTGGTAAACTGATGTGCTCTGGCTGCTGGCAGCTATCAGTCCTGCTGTGTCCAGGCTGCGGACAGACTTGTTACGCACCACTGGAGGGTTACATGGACAGGAATGTGGGAGATGGGCACCTTTGTGCTCAACTATCTACATATAATGCTGATAATAATTTGTGTGTATGACATTACCTTCTTCGGTACACGCTTACTCTTAGAAATGTGATTTGTCTCTATTCATATCCTGTGTGTGTGAATAAGTGCTGTAGCATTTATTTTTAAGTTGAATGTCTCATTTTTAAAATGGCTCTTCTTAGGTTAGGAATGTATCGTGAAGCAGAAAAACAGTTTAAATCAGCCCTGAAGCAGCAGGAAATGGTAGATACATTTCTCTACTTGGCAAAAGTAAGTAAGTATTCTTAACTGGAGTGAAATCTGTCTTCTCAAAATAAATGTTCAAATTCTGGCCAATGTATACGGAGAGTTGCCAATTTCTTCAGGAATTGTTGGCAAGTTAATGTGCTCAGACTTATTTTTCTTTATAGCAAGTGGAAAAGTGAGAACATATGGAGGGTAACTGTCTCAGGAGAAATTGATTGCCATGAAAAATAAGAAAACCCCTTTGAAAGATTGCCCATTAGAGCAGAAGAAACTGCCACAGGCTTATTCCCACCCCCTGTGGGTAACGGGCCCCAGAGAGGTCTTCTTTTCTACAGCATGCCTGTCTCCCACCGCAGCAGACTACAGAGAACCAGAATTGTTTTCATGGAGGTCCTGGGCTTCTTGGCTCTGCCATCATGACAAAGACAGTACCTCGCCTTGATTGAACACCTGTTCAGGAGGAGGTATTCTGTCCGGTCTGTCCCACCCGCACGTGAATTTAAGCTTCGTAGTCACCCCCACAATGTAGATTTTAACATTTCCTTTGTATTCTTATGACCTGGATACTTAAAAGAGGCGAAACAGGATTTTCAGGGTCACCTGGATGTTCAGAGCCAGCGCTCACAACGCCCCCTATGGCCCCCTCACAGTTACCCCCCAGAATTTTCGGTCCTGGGAAAAAGTGATTTCTGGGCCCTCACCAGGGCTATTTGAAACATTTGATGAAGTGGTGGTTAGGACATCATCTTGCTGTATCTTGATGAATTTTTTAATATTAAAAAGTTTTGTGAAAGGAGGTTGAAAAGAAGAGCTATCAAAGGAAGTGCCACTACTTCCTAAGTATGGTTTTAAGAATTTGCATACTAAAAAGAAACAGAATGAAGCTACACTCTGTAAACTTACGGTGTTAAATAATCTTGTTTACTATAGTTTTAAGAGATGTTTAAGACTAAGTCCACTTTCTGTACATTATATATTAAACTTAAAATTCTTTTTTTTTAAATTTTTTATTTTTTTATAAACATATATTTTTATCCCCAGGGGTACAGGTCTGGGGTACAGGTCTGTGAATCGCCAGGTTTACACACTTCACAGCACTCACCAAAGCACATACCCTCCCCAATGTCCATAACCCCACCCCCTTCTCCCAACCCCCCTCCCTCCAGCAACCCTCAGTTTGTTTTGTGAGTAAACCTAAAATTCTTAAAGAAGTTTCTAAGCATCACAGTGACTTTTAGACTTTTCAGATACCTTGACTCAGGTCTCGCTCTTCAACTCATCTTTTTAACTGATAATCACTTGCCAGGTGGTTAAAAAAAAATGTGCTTTTTAACTCTTGTTGAATACATGGTTTGACATATTTTTCCATGAATTGATTTGCTTAAATCTATTACTGCCTATGTGACTGTATAAAAGTAAAATTTACTACTTTTCTTTAATATATGAAAAATAATTGCTATGAAATAGAGATCAATCTCATTTAGGAGCAATATTATTTCTGAAAATACTAGATTGTTAATTTTTAAAAAAATAAATGTTATATTACTTGATATATTATTTATTCTATTTAAAAAAGCAGTTCAATAGTGTATAAAGTAAAAGTTGAAATATTTTCATCCATACCTCTCCCTTTAATCTCATACTTCAGCACTAAACACTACAAAACAGTTTTTCTGTGGTTCCATCTGGGCCACCTTCAAAGCACAGTCTATTTGGAAAGAAATAGAGGATCCGAGATCATGAAGAAAAAATGTCTTACTCTTATGTTTCCATGCCTAAAACTGTAATTCCCTATTTTAGAAATTCCTACAGAATATAGGATTTATTTGTGCTAATGTCCTAATTGCTAATTAAGTGGAAGCCATTAAGGGCTACCTTTCTCAGCTCCATGACACCATTCCTCACAAATCTGTTCCTCCTCTATTTCCGAGGGCCCTTGTCCAAAACCACCTTCTCCACAGGCTCTCCACTGCTGCTCTTTCTCAGACCTTCTTGCTGCTTGGTCCTCCCCTCTTTCTCCTGTGTCTCCAACTTCTATCTCATAATTGGTTCCTTTGTACCTGCTTATAGACATACTCCCATCTGTTCTATCCTAAAAAAATTTTCCCTCATTCCTCTCTTATTGAGTTCCTGCTTGGTCTCTGAGGAGTAGCAAGTCCGTCATGAGTGTTTATTGAAGGAATAAATGAATGGATGTTTCATATATGACGTGAAGATAAAACTATAACATCACTCTTGAAAAATAATCCGTGTTTCTGAAAAGATTTTACTTGTAATACCTAGGAGCAATAATTATTGAGCAATGAGCAATAATTATAAACTTGTCATAACAAACACTGTTATTTTAAAAACCAGTAGTTTTATTGAAATGTGTCTTGGTTTTAGGTTTATGTCTCATTGGACCAACCAGTGACGGCTTTAAATATTTTCAAACAAGGCCTAGATAAGTTTCCAGGAGAAGTAACCTTACTTTGTGGAATTGCCAGGATCTATGAGGTAAGGTTTATATTATTCAAAAAGCTGATGTGAAATTGAGGTTATATGATACTTAAGTAAGCTCATAGGCCCTTGGGATCCTAGGAAGGAGAACAGTTTGTAAAATTATGATTACGGACCTGTAAAATTATGATTAGAACTGTGTTTTACTAACAGAGTAAGAGATTTTAGTGTATGCATTTTGTCAAATTAAGTTTTTATTTTGATGTATCTCAAACATACAGAAGAGTAAGGCGTGTGGTATGAAATAGGGATTTCAGTGAGTTTCCCACGATAGATAGCTGTTTGTCCAGCATATCTATTTGATCTTTCTCCCAAGGTCTGTAATGTCAAATATCAACTTTTTTCCATATATGGTCAATATGTTTTGGGGGCTTTCTGTTCTTTTGATCTGTTTGTCTATACTTGTACTAGTATTATACTGCCTTAATTATTGAGGCCTCACATCCTACTTGGTATGGTTCTTCATCTTTACTAGGAATGTTTTATCTATTTTGGACTTATTCTTAGAAATTTTAGAATCATGTCACATTCCACGGAAAGCCCCATTGAGATACCTTCCCACTGCCTAATTACTATAGCTTTCCAGCAAGTAATTCTTGATTTCAAGTTGGACAAATTCTACCACCTACCCTCTGTTACAGCTGGTTATTCTTGGCCCTTTGCTCTTCCTTATTGATTTTAGGATTGACTTATCATGAACCATTAAAAATCAAAACAATGCCTACAAGCATAGTGATTGGAATTGCACTGAATATATGACTGATGGGGGTGAGTGGCTGCCCTTCTTCACACTCTCTATCATGGTAAAATTCTCCATTTATTTAGGTCTTCTGTTTTTCATTGAACATTTTGTAATTATCTCCATGAAGATGTTTTATTGGGGATTCCCCAAACCACTGTGAGTTTCAGTGATTTATTGGAAGGACTCAGGACTCAGCATTCAGTGGTACTCACGACCAAGATTTATACCAAAAGCCTCTAAAGCAAACTCAATAAAGGGAAAAGGAACATGAGTCAAAGTTCAGAGGAAATCAGGGATACAAGCTTCTAGAAGTTGTCCCTTAGTGGAATCACAGAGGACACACTTTATTCTTCCAACAAGTTGTGACAACATGTGTGAAGAACTGTCTGTAAGGAAAACTCATGAGAGGCTTGGTACTCAAGGGGACTCCTGGGCATTGGTCATATGGGCACCCTCTGCCTACCATGTACCAAAATACCAGACTCCCAGACATAAAGCAGGTGTTCCTACACCATATCAGGTTTATGCACCATACTCTTTGTACAGAAAGTTTACATGTATGAGCCCCTCTTGTCATTTGAGGGAAGTTTTATTTCAATATAGAGAACTCACCAAGTTCTCGGATGCCCAGGGACCAACCTTATAAACAGGCCTTTCTAAGCACAGCAGTTTCAGGCCTGTAACACTCTCTCCTGCAGAGATCCATCCCTAGGTATAACAATGGATGGAATCCTTTTTTTCTATTGTATGTTCTATTTGACTATTTCTGGTAACTAGGAATACATTAATTTTTTAAAATTCATTTGATACTAGAAAACAGGTCCAATACTGGTGTGCCTGGGTGGCTCAGTCGGTTAAGCATCTGCCTTCAGCTCAGGTCATGATCCTGGGATTCTGGGATTCGCCCCACATTGGGCTCCCTGCTCAGTAGGAAGTCTGCTTGTCCTTTTTCTTCTGCCCCTCTCCCCTGCTCATGTTCTCTCTCTCTCTGAAATAAATAAATTTTAAAAATCTTTAAAAAATAGACTTAATACCCTTTTTACATTTTAATGCCCTATCCAAAAATTCTCTTAGATTTTCTAAGTCAATAAAATAGTCATCATCTGCAAACATAGCTTTATCTCTTCATTTCAAATATTTTGCCACTTAATAATAAAAAAAAGTTATTGTTTAGGACTTCCCATACAATACTGACAAGCATCTCGGTACTCTCTTACATTCCTTGAAATTCTAGGTACAATGTTGTAAAATTATTTGTTAGGTTAAGAGTGGAAGATATTAATAGTTGCTATAACTGGATAATAGTATATGAATGACTTTTATTTTCTTTTTCATACTTTCTGTATTTTCCAGATTTTCTCTCATGAGCATGCATTACTTTTAAAATGAAAAGCAAATTTTATTTTTAAATTGTCTGGAAATACTGTTTCCCCTTTTGAAATATAATTCTGATAAACACAGAAGGAAAAGGCTGTGATCATTCAATAAAAATAAAATGCTGTATTTGTATCTCTGTATCTGTCCTTGTGTGACCCTAAATTGAGCACGAACAAAATTTTGACCAAAAGGCTTAAGAAATATAATTGTGTTCATACAGAGCAGTGACTGCCTCAATATGATCCGAGTTCTATGACCTTTAAGCTTCGCCTTCTGCCCCTTTCAGTCCTTCTGCCCTTCTTTTCAGGCAGGAAGTACTGGCAGAAAGAGCTAGAAATCTATAGAATCTCTGATGGTTGCTAGTTGGAAGAATTCCTGCCAACCCTCTGTTATAGTCACCATTGCTTGGGCTGGGACAGGGAGTAGACCCTTAACAAGCTCCTTTCCTCCTTCCTGTGCTCAGGATCTGACCAGGCTTTGAAGGTTAGAAGTCTACAGGGAAGGTTTGGGGAGAAAAGTAGAATTGTAGTTGACTCTCAAAGTGGAGAAGAAAGCATTCAAGTTGTGGGGATGATATATCATCCACAGAAAGCACGATCAAGGACTAACTGCAAATTTAAAGGAGTGAGATGCAGTATTTCCCACTGAACCTAACAGTTAATTTCCCTTGTGCCAAAGTTTACCATTTAAAGACAGATTTCCAGTGTATTCTTTTTCTGTGAC
The DNA here is from genome assembly GCF_022355385.1 of Mustela nigripes. Lineage (NCBI taxonomy): Eukaryota > Metazoa > Chordata > Mammalia > Carnivora > Mustelidae > Mustela > Mustela nigripes. The sequence continues at coordinate 118,184,041 of NC_081569.1, read as the reverse complement.
AATGATTTTGGAGTTAATTAGTAAAGTTAGCATTGCAGCCTACCCTACATATGCCTTTGGGGTTTTTGTATGTACATCAGACTTTTCCCTTGTGGGATCCTCTTCCTTTATGTTCTTTTTTATTTATCACATTCATTTTGATCTTGTATCTTTTCAGTGTTCTCCTATTTTAAAACGAACATGTAGTACTGCCTTGTGTTCATTCGCTTATTGTTTAAAATGATTTATTCTTGCTCAATTTATTTGGTTGTGGTTTTAATTGTTGAGGAATTCTGTTTATCCATTCAAAAGGCCGATCTCTGGACTATTCTTTGTTGAAGATATTTGAAATTGGAAATGTTACCTTAGGAGACATTATTCTAGTATCCCTGAAGTTTTCTGTGTGTAAAAATAACTTTAGGAGTGGTTGAAAAGTGCAGCCTATCCTCTGCCTACTGAATCAGATGTATTGGAAGGCAGGACTCAGGCAATTATTTGTATGTTTGAGCTCACTAGGTGTTTCTGATGTATAACAGTTTGAGAACCACTGCAACATTCACCTCAAGTTATTTGCCATTTTATTTTAAATAACTTAAATCAAATTATAGTATTTTGTGAATTTGTTCCAAAATAACCACTATCAACATCACTTAAATGATACTATGGTTATTTATGTACTTGAGGTGGCATTTATATATTTGAAAATATTTTTTAAATCTACATTGACAAAATTTATTCTAGAGTTACTATAAATTAAACAATTCTAATGCAGGACTGGATTAAAGGAGCAAAATAGAGTATGTATGTTCATACATATGAAAATTTACACTGTTGTAAAGACTGTCTATTAAAACCAACTGGATTATTGGATGATTTAAAAAAAAAATAGAGCTGGATGAATAATGATTTCTTATACTAAAAGAATCTATTACTGCCAGATGACTCAAAGATTTAAAACCATGAAAGTTCCAGAAAAAAAGATGCAGATAAATTATTTGTATAAACTTGGAATGGGAAGACCTAAGTGTGATAGAAAGTTGAAAGCCATAACAGAAAAGATTGAATTTGAGAAGATAAAAGTTAAATTTTCTATAGAGTTAAATAAGTTTTTTATAAAGCTAAGTTTTCTATAAAAACAAATGGGGTGCCTCGGTGGCTCAGTCTGTTAAGCAGCTGCCTTCAGCTCGGGTCACAATCCCAGGTCTCTGGGATGAGCCCGGCACTATGCTCCCTGCTGGGCAGGAAGCCTGCTTCTCCCTCTCCCACTCCCCCTGCTTGAGCTTCCTCTCACTGTGTCTCTTTCTCTCAAATAAATAAATAAAATCTTTAAAAAATATAGAAATGAAACCAAAACAAATAAACAGTGTAAAAATATCCAACGGGAAAATATTTGCCATACCTGAGACAGACAAAAGACTACTTTTAATTTCCTCAATCTATACATTGCTTAAAAGTTGCTGAATTTCAGATGGTTTCCAGATTGGTGGGAGAATTACACATGCATATGCACACACACATGCACAAATGGGGATTCACACAAACTTACAGGTTCTCATTTAGCCAAAATTGTAAACACTTATAAAAAGGAGGTGTTTCCTTAGAGCAGTTGTGGGTCAAAATCGTGGGGGTGGCTTTTGCGTAGGCCCTTGTTTAACTCCTGGCCTGCATCTTGGCTGTTGATCCTCTTCCTGCAAGTAAAATCACCCTAGAGATGAGACAGCAGCCAATTCCAGCTACACTGTAGCTACACGAAAATGCCTTTCATACTGGGGCTCAGTAAGATCCATCTGGAAGAACTTAAACCATCTATACTTGTCTTCTGAAGGAAATGTTTATAAACACCAGGACTTCCTGGATTTTGAACTTAAGTCACATCAGCAGACTCGTTTAATCTAAAAGGAGAAAGCAGAGTCAGTGTCCAGAGATCTCTGAGCTACATGTCTGCCGCCAGCTCTCCTGTATCCAGGAGGACAGTTTCCCATTCAAGCCCCCATTACACAAGCCACTAGTAAAAGGACAAAAGATAAGAAAATGGGCAAATGACATGAATCGGCAGTTTACAGAAAAGGAAATATAAAGAGGTGGTGTATGAAATGCCTAACCTCAGTCATAATTGAAGAAATAAAAACTAAAATACTGAGATGCCTTTTTTGACTTAATCAGGTTGACAGAGATGGAGAAGTTCTATGACGTGTAGGGTTGTCAAAGTTGTGAGGAAAACCCCACGCATGTATAAACACTGGTGCTGGGAGTGTATGTTGGCACAACCCATTTTGAGGCTGTTTGCGATTACTGATGAGATTTCCTCACATGCATACTCTGGCCCAGCAATTTCGCTTGTAGAATTTTCCTTAAGGATGTTTTCATACAAGTTCAGAAAGTTATGTACAAGGACGATTTTATAATATTTTTACAGCCAAAAAAAAAAAAAAGGAAACAAATGCTTCATGAAAAAGGGGCTGGTTAAATAAACTGTGGTCTATATAGATGGAAAACTGCAGAAATAAAAAAGTAATGGGGTAGAACCCTTTGTGCTGATATGGAAAGAGTCAAGACACAGAGCAAAAACAACGAGCCGTGTATCGGAATGTATAGAATGAAAAAAAAAAGAAAGAAAAAAAAACTGTGCAGAATGATTATGTTATGGTTAAAACTTGCATACATCTACACTTATGTGAACAAAATTTCTTGAAAAACGCTCAAACTAGAGGCACCTGGGTGGCTCAGTCAGTTAAGCATCTGCTCAGGTCATGATCCCAAGGTCTGGGACCCAGCCCCACATTGGAGCTCCCTGGGGAGCCTGCTTCTCCCTCTGTCTGCTGCTCCCCTGCTTGTGCTTGCTCTCCATCAAATAAATAAAATCTTAAAAAATATATAATAGAAAAATACTCAAACTATTCACAGAACCTCTGACTGGATTTGGAGAGGGGACTATTTTCATTTTATAACCTTTTGCAGTGTTTAAATTTATTTAGCATAAGCACACATTTTACAACAACACATTTTAAAAACTACATGTGAGGTTGCCAAAAACATAAATTAGTTTCAGTCCAAAATTCCTCAAGATGACATAAATTATATGCCTATCAATCAAGTATACAAACATTCCAAAGTAATTTTATACAACTGAAAGCCTTGAAACAATTATCCATTCAGGCTGGAGTCTTTTTGCATTAGGCTGAATCGTGTCCCTCCCAAATTAATATGTTGGAGCGCTAACCCCCAGTGTGATGGTATTTGGAGATGAGGCCTTTTGAGACCCTTGTGGGGCCCTCATGGTGGGATTAATGCCCTTAATAGAAGAGACACCAGAGTGTGCTGGTGCTTGCTCTGCCATCTGAGGACACCGTGAGAAGTGGCCCTTTGTAAGCCAGTAAGAGAGTCCTCCCTAGATCCTCACCATGCTGGCATCTTGATCTTGGACTTACAGCCTCCAAAATTTTGGGGAAATAAAGCTCTGTTGTTTAAGTCACCTAGTCTATGGTATTTTGGTATACCAGCTGCAGCAGACTAATACACCAACTTTGACAACAGTAGCACTGAAGCCTTGCATGGTGGGATGTTGTTGCCTGGAAACCAGAAGAGTCATGTTCCTTGGAACCCAGGCTTCTCAAGGCCATTAGGCTCAGTTAGTCGCTGCCTAGGTGTGGAGATTATTCTTTGGAAGGACAATATATTAGTCTGCTCAGGCTGCTGTAACAAAATACCATAAACTGAGAGGCTTAAAGGACATATCTTTATTTCTCATAATTCTGGAGGCTGGGAAGTCTAAGGTCAAGGTGCTGGCCAGTTCATTTCCTAGTGAGGGCCCTTTCCATAGTCTGTAGATAGACACCTTCTCTGTGTACCCTCACATGGTAGAGAGAGAGAGATTTTCTCTCTGGTATCTCTCTCTCTCTCTCTCTCTCTTTTTTTTTTTTCTTTTTTTAAGATTTTTATTTTTTTGAGACAGACAGAGGGAAAGAGCAGGGAGAGGGGCAGAGGGAGAAGCAGCCTCCCTGCTCAGCAGGAACTCGATCCCAGGACCCTGGGATCCTAACCTCAGTGGAAGGCAGACACTTAACCAACTAAACCACCAAGGTGCCCTTGGTGTCTCTTCTTTAAGGGCACTAAACCCTTTCATGAGGGCTTCATCCTGATGACCTAGTTACCTCCCAAAGACCCCACTTCCAAGTACTATCATGTTGGAGATTAGGGCTTTAGTATGAATTTAGGAGGGACACAAACATTCAGTCTATAGGAAGGAGGGACTATAGGGGAGAGAATTAAGGTGCTCATCTATTTTTTCCTTTTAAGTTTTACAAGGGTTTTTTGTTTTTGTTTTTCACCAAAAAGTAAAAATACACTTTTGGTGAAATTCTTTTTATTCATGCTTTTCAGTAGATTCTTACATTCTTAAATTATTAAAGACTATTTGGAATAGTTGCATGTAAAAGCAGTACAAAATTCAGGAGAGAATGAACTCCCAATTAATGAATGTATCAATAGCCTTGTGTTTTGAAAAAAAAAATTACTTATTTTTCAGATACAAACAATGAATGAGAAAGCCTTTTCTCTTAAGGAACTAAATCCTGGCAGGGCTTTGAATAAGAATTTCAGATAGAAAGTATGTGAACAAGTATACATACAGAATGAATTTGGATCAACTCATGAATGTTTTATGGAACTAATATCAACCCCCTTCACTCCAAGCTGAGAAACAACTGCAAGATAGAAATAAGATTCAGAAAAATAGAAGATAAACCACTAACTTATCACTGATAAAAGCCGAATTGGAGCAAGTGGCTTTAGCTCTGTGACCAAAAGGACTTAATAGAATTCTGCCCCTGAGTTAGACAGCCTGATCCACCCAGATCAGAGACATGACCATATGACCTGCAGACCTTCTCTGCCCAGAGATCCTGCTGCACATGGCAGGGCAGAGCAGCTGGGCACGTCGCAGCAAGGTTGGCTTCCAAAGAGGTCCAGAAGGGGCTGAAACGAGCATCCTGAGATTGCCTTATGGGGATGAGTGAGGAAGAATGGGAAGAAAGGCCCCAAATATTTTAATACCAGCATTTCTCAAAGTGTGGTCCAGGGATTCCCTGGGGTCCCTGAGACCCTTTCAGAGGGTCCACAAGGTCAAAACGGTTTTCATATTACTAATAATGGATGAGATTGGGGATAATATTAATGACTATAATTTTTTGATATTGAACAAAATGCATTTATCTCTGTACTGTCCCCTCAGTTGTGGTATGAACCTAAACCTGCTCTAAAATAATAATAATAATAATAATAAAAAATAATAAAGTCCTGGAATTTAAAAAAAACATAGTGAAGTCCATGGAGGTTAAAAAAAAAGTTTTGTGTGATAAGAAAGTATTCTGTGGTTCTTCTTACAAACAGTGGAGTGTCTTAGATTTGATAAAATGTTACGAAAATCTAATGAGAAGTAGGAGTCCTCATATGATAAGACCAAGTGAGAGGTGCCCACAATACGTGTCGTATAAACTGAGAGGCAGAAGAGAGTTATGTGAAGTGAGGGCGTTAGGGATATCTCTGTGAGGACTGTGGAGCCTGCACTGGCCTTGAAGGTGGACTTGAGAGCTAGGACATTAATAACACTGAATGCATTGACTTAGGATTACTGGGGGGACTCCAGCTCTCCTGCTACTCCTTCCCCACTTCGGTGTATCCTGTGTGTAGCCATCAAATTATTCTTCAAAAACGTAAATACAGCCATGTTACTCCTCTGCTCCATCCTTCCCTTCCTCTCTCTCCTTGCCTTTTTTTTAAAGATCTTATTCATTTGAGAGAGAAAGAGCAAGAGAGCTAGCCCAAGCTGGGGGTGGGGGGCAAAGGGAGAGGGAGAAGCAGACTCCCCGCTGAGCAGGGAGCTGGACACATGTTCCATCGCAGGACCCAGATCATGACCTGAGCCGAAATCAGAGGCTTAACTGACTGAGCCACGCAGGTGCCTATCTCCTTTTCTTCCCATCAGTTATACTTGTCTGACATTATATCGCCCATCCATTCATTCATTTGTCTTCCTTGCTAGCTGTACCCTCCTTGAGGATATCTAGCTTTGTCTTTTTATTCATATTGTGTCCTCAGGGCCTAGAACACAGTCTGGCACAGGATAGGCTCTCAATATTTGTTGAATGAATGAACATAAATCAGCCAGAAGAAAAATAATTTCTTGGCACTGAAGTATTGCTCTTCTGTCTTGATGGAGAATAGGAAATGAACAATATTTCATCAGCAGCAGAATACTACAAAGAAGTTCTGAAACAGGACAATACTCATGTGGAAGCCATTGCCTGCATTGGAAGCAACCACTTTTATTCCGATCAACCAGAAATAGCTCTGCGATTTTACAGGTGTGCTTTACAGTCTCTTTGTAGAACTTTCCTGTGAAGTATCAGTACAGCAGCAATAAAGACAGAGTGGACATGCAGACAGATAATATATAGGCCATGTCTCTAGGAGACTAAACATTCAAGCACACAGAGGTTTTATGAGCATTCAGGTGACATGTAAGAATTTGAAAATGCATTGGTATTTGGCATCTTGTGGACACGTACCTGGATAAGTGAGTTTTTAACGCCGTGTCATCGGATGTGTTAGCCATTTTGTTGTCAACGAACAACTGTTCAATAGTTCCCGGAAACACTTCTGCCCATCACGGCTTCCCTTAATACCACCCCACAGCATATAAAGACCCCGAAGCTGAAATAGCAATGAGATTTGCAAAGAGCACTGGGTACCAGGTCCCGAGCTCTGACGAGGACCTGAAACAGCTTCCCCTGTTTTGTGAAGTATTGTCAACTCCTGTCCAGATAAGTATTCCAAGCCTAAATAAGTTCTGATCTCTGGTTTTCTTTTGAGTGTGTTCTTATTTCATCCTACAGATGGCTTGTGAGATTAATTTTTCAAGTGTTGATTTCCTCTTCTGCCCTTAGGTAATATACAAGGAGATAACTGGCTGCTGACAAGAGTTCTTTCCAAATATATGTCAGCAGCATAAACTAGGATAAAATGAATGCTGTTTTAGGCATAAGCAGCTGCCTCTACTCTCCCTCCCCCAAAATGGGTCATGGGTTCCTCAGAGCTGCTGAGGTAGATTTTCATTTGGTTATGTGAACGATCTAGTCTTTGGGGATTAATGATGAGTAGAAACAAATGGGTTTTTTGAGCTCCAGCATGAGAGCTCAGTGGATAAGGTAAGGATTGCACTGATGGTCTTGTCTTCCTTGGTGGAAGGTCCCTGGAAGGTCAGTAGACACAGCATATATATACTGCAGATAACCAAAACCAAGCTTCATGTTAGCTGAAAACTTGAAGGTAAATCCTAAACACAGCCCTCAAATTAGAAGGTCTTAGGGGTTTACTGACTGACACCAAACCTTTATGAAGCACAATGTTGTGGGTTTTACTCTATGCGACTCTTGTGTCTTGGGTCTTCTAACAGTTTTTTGGGGGAAAAGAACGTATGTGAGTTGATTCTGACCTTGCCTCTCATACACTGCCCATGACCAGGACCTTTAAAAAAGACATGCTTTTGTGTTTGCTTTGACATTTTTTTTCATTTCCTATAATACTTTGTATTCATCAGGGATATTAAAAGTTATAAAACATTTCTAACTTTATTAAAAAAAATAGGTCTTAATATTTATCGAGTTGGTCTGACACCAAAATATGTGTGCTCTTTTTTGAAAAGGCGACTCCTGCAGATGGGTGTTTATAACTGCCAGCTTTTTAACAATCTGGGACTCTGCTGCTTCTATGCCCAGCAGTATGATATGACTCTGACCTCGTTTGAGCGTGCCCTTGCTCTGGCTGAAAACGAAGAAGAGGCAGCTGATGTCTGGTACAACCTGGGCCACGTAGCTGTGGTAGGCTGTTTCTCTAATGTAATTTCTGGTATAGAAAAGGTAGCTGTAAGTTAGTTTGAAGAAATGTTCAGGTAGCATAAATCCAGATTTGGTTACGGTCTTACGTAGCAACTGCATGATTTCTGAGAGTCACCCTAGAACTCATTTTCTCAGGTTGGATCCTCATATGTACAATTCACACTTGATTATGATCGGTCCTTGTTGCTTGGTAGCAGAAGAGACACCACAAGGAAAGAAGGGAGGAGATGGTGGGTGTAAAAGTATGGAGCTGTGTGTGCAAATACCTGCTTTTTTGTTCAAGGGCATTGGAGACATGAACTTGGCCCATCAGTGCTTCCGGCTTGCTCTGGTCAACAACAACAACCACGCCGAGGCCTACAACAACCTGGCCGTGCTGGAGATGCGGAAGGGCCACGTTGAGCAGGTCAGTGAGCTACCGTGGTTCCTTGGACGATCTGTTTCAAAGAGAGCTCTCAGGTGTAGCTGTCTTTTATGCTGCAGTTCATTTATTTTTAAAGATTTATTTATTTGAGAGAGAGAGGTCATGAATGGGAGGGAGCAAAAGGAGAGACAGAATCCCAAGCAGAGTCCCAGCTGAGTGCAGAGCCTGGGCTCGATCCCAGGACCCTGAGATCAGGACCTGACCTGAAATCAACAGTCGGTTGCTTAACCCACTGAACTGCCCAGGCACCCCTACATGCTGCAGTCAAAAAATGATCTCTAGAGACTGACTAACTGGATTTGAATCCCAGCTCTGTCACATATTAGTGATGTGATTTTGGACAAGTTACTTAACCTTTCTGTTTTCCCCTAAGCTTTAGTTTTATCAGGACAAATCTATACCTTCCTAGTCTTCCTGGTGTTAGTGAACGGTTCACGGTTCCCAGTCCCCCATCCACCAATAGGGTGGTCCAGCCAAAAGCCAAGGAGCCACCCTTGAAACCTGTCTGTCCTAGTTGCCTCTCGCTGCCACCCCAGGCTCATGGCATTCGGCAGGCCCTGCCAAGTTTTACCTTCAAGCCCCATCCCAGACCTGACTACTTTTTCCCACCTCTACCACCCTTCTCCAGACTGCCCTCCGCTTTTGCCTGGACTCCACAACAACAGTCTCCTTGCTGGTCTTTTTGTCTCTACTTATGAGCAAGTAGTTGTACCCTAGACCACGCCCTCCTCACAACAGTGGAAGGGATTTAAAAAATACTAAACAAGAAAACAAGAATGCTTTTATCACTACTTTGCTCAGCATCCTCCACAGTCTTTCCTTTTCACTTGGCATGAAATGTGGATTCAGATCTTGGCCTACAGGGTCCCACATAATCCGGCCTCTGGCTCTCCCTCAGACCATATCTTTCATCACTTCTCCCTTCACACCGACTTTCGGACACATCAGCTGCCTCCCCGCTCTGCAAATACGCTGCGCCTGTTCTTAGTTTACAGCCTTTGGGATGTTCTTTCAGATCCTGCCATGACTTTTCTTTTTGTCAGTCGGGTCTTAGCTTAATCACCACCTCCTAAGAAAGGTCATCTCGGATGTCAGTCTAAAGGAGCCCTCAGGCACGATCACATCTCCTCCTAATTTTTTCCCTCACAATACTTATTTTATCAGATATGTTCATATTTCTATGTAGAATGGAGCATGGCCGCCATGTGAAAATAGGGGGACCTTCTCTGTCTTCCAACTGCTGTATTTTTACCATCAAAACAGTGCCTGGCCTACTGGGTGTTTACCTAAAGATACAAATGTATGATCTGAAGGGACACGCGCACCCGAATGTTTATAGCAGCAGTGTCCACAATAGCCAAACTATGGAAAGAACCTAGATGTCCATCAACAGATGAATGGGTAAAGAAGATGTGGTATATATGTACCATGGAATACTATGCAGCCGTCAAAAGAAACGAAATCTTGCCATTTGCGACGATGTGGATGGAACTAGAGGGTATTATGCTTAGTGAAATAAGTCAATCGGAGAAAGACAATTTTCATATGATCTCTCTGCTAAGAGGAAGTTGAGAGGCAACGTGGGGGGTTTTGGGGGGTAGGGAAGGAAAAAATGAAACCAGATGGGATCGGGAGGGAGACAAAGCATAAGAGACTCTTAATCTCACAGAACAAACTGAGGGTTGCTGGGGAGAGGGGGGTGGGGATAGGGTGGCGGGGTGATGGACTTTGGGGAGGGTATGTGCTATGGTGAGTGCTGTGAAGTGTGTAAGCCTGATGATTCACAGACCTATACCCCTGGGGCTAATAATACATTATATGTTCATAAAAAACAAAACAGTGCCTGGCATGTGATGCGTAGTGAGTGTGTAGTTGTGAAGTGAATGGACAGCACAGACAGCGAGGTAACAGCAGTACCTGAAGGTCTTCTGGGAGGATGAGCAGATCATGCATGGAAAGCACTGGGCATGGTAGCCTCGTACTGAGCACACATAGATGCTTAATACATTATATTATTTAAAAAGTTTAAAATGCTAAATATCCTCCTACAATATTAATGACAATCAAGGAGAGATAAGTACTACATGCCAGACTTTAAAGATGAAGAAACAGGGACTCAAGGAAGGTAAGGAACTTGACCTGCAGACACAGTGTTAACCTCCCAGCTGGTCTCCTAAGCACCGTGATGAACTTGTAACACAACAAGGAAAGAAGCATCCTTGGAAATGTTGCCTTTGTTTCACAAATTCCCACAAATAAGATGGGTTAGTATTTTAGAGACAAAAACTAACTACAGTGGGGTGCCTGGGTGGCTCAGTGGTTTAAAGCCCCTGCCTTCGGCTCAGCTCATGATCCCAGGGTCTTTGGATCGAGCCCCACATCGGGCTCTTTGCTCAGCAGGGAGCCTGCTTCCCCCTCCCTCTCTGCCTGCCTCACTGCCTACTTGTGATCTCTGTCAAATAAATAAATAAGATCTTTAAAAAAAAAAACCAAAAAACTAACTACAGGGCCTCTTGAGCAATTCAGAATTAAGGGTGCTGAATTAGTAGTGGAAAATCCAAGTATTACTTTCAAACCCTCCAAAACTTAACTACTAAGAGCCCACTGTTGACTAGAAGCCTTACCAAGAATGTACACAGTCAATTAAGACATATTTTATGTCATATGTATGTATACTGTATTCTACAACAAAGTAAGCTAGAGAAAATAAGACGTGATTAAGAAAATCCTAACGAAGATAAAGTACATTTACAGTACTATACTTATTGAAAAAATCCACACCTAAGTGGACCCATGCAGTTCAAACCTGTGCTGTTCAAGGGTCGACTGTACTCTAAAATGGGAACTTACATGGCGAGTACTGTGAAGTGTGTCAGCTGTGAAGTGTGTCACAATTCACAGACCTGTATCCCTGGGGCAAATAATACATTATATGTTCATAAAGATAATTAATTAAAAACAAACAAAAATAAATAAAGTAAAATGGGAACTTGTTCTATGATGGACCAAGTGCTTTTGGGAGTTTTCTCTGTTCCCATGTTGGTGATTTTGTTTCCTACTTATTACACTTGCTCTACTATGAACCGATTTGAAAGGTTTTGGTGAAAGTTTTCATGCTACTAACCTTTTTTTTATTATTAAAATTATACCTTGATTAAAACAAAAATAGCTAATCATTAAAAAAAAAATCAAGTGCTCACTTCGGCAGCACATATACTAAAAAAAAAAAAAAAATCAATATCTACCATCCCATATGTTATTTCCCATTAAACAAAAAAAAAGATATGTCCACAGGTCATGGATGGAGGTTTTGGGTTTAGTTACAAACTGGAGGGGTGCTCAGCAACTTGGAATGGTGAGTTTGTGGTCCTAACTATCCTTTGAGCCTATAGGGGATACAAATTTTGTTTTTTGAGTACTTGAAAGAACAAAAAGCTAGTCATTTTCAGTTGCAGTCACTTGTTATTTTGATGTCAGCACTGTTATAAACACTTACCACTGTCTTCCAGCACTGAACTGGGGGCTTGGAAATTTACTATGGTTTTTTTTTTTTTTATTGTTGTTATTATAGCATTAGAGAACAGGTAATTAGAAGGCTAAGAAATCAATCAGCAATGAAAGCTAGGTTAATAAGACTTTTTTTTAGATTGAGAGGATTATATTTTGATTTGTCATATTGAAATATAAACGTCATTAAGAACTGTGGTTCTCGACTTTAAATCTACTCTTAATTTGATTCTTATTTTGAAGCAGTTTTATCATTAATTTTGGCAAGATATAAGTATTAATTGTATTTCAGTAAGTCCTATTTCACAAGGAATGTCACCTGTATTTCTCAGAGGATCACATTTATTAAGGTCTTTTTTTTTTTTAAGATTTTATTTATTTATTTGACAGAGACACAGAGAGAGAGAGAGAGGGAACACAGGCAGGGAGAGGGAGAAGCAGGCTTCCTGCTGAGCAGGGAGCCCAATGTGGGGCTGGATCCCAGGACCCTGAGATCATGACCTGAGCTGAAGGCTGACGCTTAACGACTGAGCCACCCAGGCGCCCCTATTAAGGTCTTATCTCGGGTAAAGGATTCTTTTACCAAAAGCAAAACAAAACAAATCACAAATATAGTGCTGATAGATGCTCATGTACTTTTGGTTTTCTCCCTCCACCCCGTTTTTTTTTTTTTTTTAATACAGGCAAGAGCACTGTTACAAACTGCGTCATCCTTGGGACCCCATATGTATGAGCCACATTTTAATTTTGCGACGGTCTCTGACAAGGTATTCTCTTTATCGACTCATCATCCAGTCTGTTTCTTTTTCTTCCCTGGGTTAAAAAAAGAATTACAGATAAATAAGGAGAAAGATAAATAAGGAAATTATAATGATGTTTTGAAAGAAATGATTTTTTAAATATTGTATGCACCTGTCTTTCACTTCAAGGGACAGTTTAATAAACTTTAAAGAAATTTATCACTGAATATGGACTAAACTTACTATTATAGATTGCTTTATAGATTGTTATCAATTGCAGAATTATTTTATTTTTAAAATATGACATTTAGGCCTGAAAAAAAATACTCATTTAGTAACTCCTGGTCGAGGAAGGATTTAGTAATTGGGTTTTATTTTTATAGCAAAGAAATCTTGTATTTTATTGTAGACCATATTGCCATCAAGGCTCTGCCATAATTGCTATAAAATTAGGGGTATCAATGAAAGCTATCTTAGCTATGAACAATGTGGGAAAAATACAACTTAATACTATGTTTCAAGTCAGTTAATATGCAAGAGCTAAAAGGAATCACGCCATTTTCAATAAGAACAACAATAAAAGGTATCTAATAACTAATTTTTACTGAGAAATCTTCCTTTAACATGGAAAGTAAGTTTGAAGGGTAAGGAAATGGCTAAAAGTGTTTGCTGGTGTAAAGACACTCAGAAGACATTATGAAAAGGTCATTTTTCAAAGCACAAACACGAAGCCATCCTCACTTTCATTTCTGCTTTGGAACCAAGCAGTCATTTCTAAGGGGTCATTTTTGAGGGCTTGTCAAGTACCAGCCACTATTCCTGGGACTCTACACACCCTCTCTGATTCTCCCAACCAGCTGTCATGTAGGTCGGCCTTCCTGATTCGTTTTTTTCATACAACTGATGTTTCATTTATTGAGCCTCTGCTATGTGCCTCTGGCACTGTTGTCAGCACAAAGGATGTCAGCTGTGAATAAAACAAAACCTCTACCTCATGCAGCTTACGTTCTAAAGGAACCCAAGGCTGGTTGAGCTTCTAAGGCTTCCCGAGAGTCGCATGACCCTGGCGGGGTCAGAATTTATACCCAGCACCCAACAATCCCCATGCGTTTTCCACTGCCCTGCATGGCCATGTACTTAAACCACAAAGACTTGATAACTGTTTTTTACTTTATCACATTTTAATAATATATAACTCAAATGAGATATTTCTTTAAGCAAAATGCTGTATTTTCAATAAAATAAAATGGTATGTTAAAAAGAAATGCTACTAGTTTTTTAAAAGAAGAAATTTACGTTTTTAATATGTACTGCGTGTTTCAAAACAAAAAAACCCTGCCAGAATTGAATTATCTAGGTTTTGTGTGCATGCACATACTAAAAAGCTCTCACTTTTTGTAAACGTATGCGTGAATCCAGATCTATTCAGATGGATCCAGATACTGTGTGCTTTTCTCTGGGACTGGACTTTAATGCCAGCTTTATTGAAAATCAGATACCCTTAATAAACTTCTAAAGACAGATATCTTCTCCCACATTACGTGGCTAGCTCCGTTTAAAACCTCCCTGAGCGTGTTATTTTATCTTATGTACAATCGTTTTTGCTTGAATTTTCTGTCTAAAAGATAATGCCCTAACCACAGTATCTTTATGGCACATTACAAATAGTTGTCCAAGGGCTTTTGGAAACTATACAGAGCTGGCTATTGTAGAATGCAGATGTTATCTTATTTTTATAATATTACCTGTGATAGGAAAAGAAAACAAGGTTTATGAATTCATAACTAGACAGTTGTAGTGGAGCAGAAATTATTTGGATAATTGTAATTGGATATTTTATTTCTCTCCTGTTTTTCAAGATTGAATTGTAATCTAGGTGAAAGAATTCTAAAATTAAAGTGGCATAATCCAAGCAATTTACCCTTAAATCCTTTAATTTTCTATGGTGTAAGGTAGTACTTTTTTTTTAACTTTCTTACTCATTTTTTCCTGGTCTCATCCTGTGGTCTTATTCTGGTATTTCTTACAGATTGGAGATCTGCAGAGAAGCTATGTTGCTGCTCAAAAGTCAGAAGCAGCATTTCCAGATCATGTGGATACCCAACACTTAATTAAACAGCTAAAGCAGCATTTTGCTATGCTCTGACTGTCCCACAGACCAAGTATATTCTCGGGCATAGGATATATATGAGGGGGCATTACACAATGGGAAAAGTAGTATGTTTATATATATATATATATATATATGCATGCTATACAGACCTGTGCTTAATACTAATGAAGAAGACGTATTGGAGTTTACATAAGAATTCATAAGCAAACTTATTAATAATAACTTGTATAGTATTATAAAAGATAGGATTTAATGTTTGTAAATAGATCGTGAAAACTTCTCCCACATTATGTGGTAGATGTTTATAAAAATGTTTACAAAACATTTTCATGAATTTCCTCGAATTTTTACAATGCATATTTTTAATGTTAAGCTGGCCATTAGCTAACATGTAGCTTCAGAGGTCTGAAGTCACCATAAAGATCACAGTTCTTTGGGTAAAAATGTGTATATTCATCCCAGTTAGAGACTTTATTTAGAACTTAAAAATTGTATTTAAAACTGTTTCTCAAAGGCTTTACAAGACACTACACATTTTCTTATATATTATGCTTTAAAATAAATCAGTGTGTAATACACCAATATTCTGTCATTCTTCATGAGTTTTTATCTTAGACATCTCAGCTAAAAGAAGTTTTTCAGAAGTCCTGTGACCTTAGAAATCAAGTCGTTATTTTAATTTTACTTGATGTATCGCCAATTTTGAATTTCCCTGAGAAGCTATTTACAGGCTATCATATTATCAATATAAGACTATCGGTATTAGAAACAGAGTCACAAGCCCAGAGCCCCACCTGCGGTCAGCCTGGAGGTTAGGCCAGATCCCAAGACCCTGCACTGCAAAATCCTGGAAAGACTCTTAAACTCGTCTCCTCCCATATTTAGTGGAATTCTCATCCATGCATTCACACAAGGAAATGTGTTAAAGGGACAAAGCCACTCAGTCAGATTTAGGACTGTGGGACCCCTCACTATTATTCTTTTGGTTTTTAATGTCATGAAAATTATTTTACAGATACTTGTTTCTGTTCAGATTAGCTGGAAAAGCTGGGAGTTTGAGGAATGAGGGCAGGGACTTCAGAGGATTTGTAGTTGAAGGTCTTTGTGGCACAGATGACCAAAGCCAGGCCTGGGGTCGCACTGCCGGGCCGTGGTATGGTCACAACTAGAACCCAAGACCTTGTTCGTGTGCTTTTTTACCTGCTTCTCCAGGACATGCTTTTTAGTTCATGAGAATTTCCTCAAGTGCCATCCAATGTCCTAATACTGTATTCAATATTTAGGTTGAAATTCTGTCATGTGAATCATTTAAGCTAAAATAAGCACTAACAGCAGCTTGCATTTATGGAGGATGTTGTATGTGCCCAGTACGGTTCTAAGCACTCGATGGGGATTATTCCTTTGATTCCTGCTGCAGTCCTAGAAGGTGCTGTTACTCCTGTCTTCCTTGGTAGAAAAATGAGGCACAGAGAAGTCAAGGAACTTGCTCAGGGTTATAAAGCGTGTAAGTGGCAGAGCTGGGATTCAAATGCAGATAATATGGGCCCCCTGAGGACGTGCTCTTCGCCCTCCAGAGAGATCACCTCAGGGTTTCTCCTGTAAATAAAGCTACGCCCTTTTCAAATGAATGTTCTATGCATTAATAAAACTGGATAGTATGGGAATATTAACACAGCAAAAAATAAATGAGTCAGTATTCCTAAGGTAACATGGAGCTATTTTTGTCTGGAGTTTATGTTAATTCAGTGTGAAGAGCAATGCAAAGAATGAGTCAGGACGGCTCCCGGCGGAACGATGGCTGAAAAGAACACTGTGCAGCCGGAGCTAGATACATCTTTGTAATAGTTATTTCTGGACTGCGTCTCTGGCTTCGGTGCCAACATTTCCGTAGAAGGAAGGTAACCAGTTGTCTTCTGCCCTGGCTTAAAAAGTTCAAGTTACAAATTGCTCCACCAAAATTAACATCATTGAGCTTCCCACTGATGAAAAGAAGAAACTGGCAAGATCCCAGCCAACACAGTAATTGCTGGGGTTGGAAGGTCTTCCTTCCCAAATAGGTCAAGTCCGAACCAGTCCTCTATGGTTCTCATTGCTCTGTTACGTTTCTGAATGACATGTCCCAGCGTCAAAGCACCCAACATCATTTATGGCCTAGAGATAAGAAAATTCATAAAGAGGGCACATCACTACACTTTTAATGTGGTTTCCACCACTAACTCTTCCTTAACATGAGGGATTCCTATCAAGAGCTTTCAGCTGGGGTTGAGTTTAAGCATTCTGAAAAACAAAAGATTTCCGAAATACTGTGGTAGGACCCAACACTGGAAAATAATGAACCCAGAAATGGAGTTGAGTTAAGAAACCGTTACTGGATAGTTTTTAGTTCCAGGAGACAGATAAATGGGAATGGTCTGTGGATATGTTCCAGACTCCCAAAATGGTTATCAAGGCTCAGATATTAGGGGAAAAATTTGATTCAGCAATTTGAAAACTACGGCAGTTCTACATCTTTCCACACAGACGGCATTTATCCTATTTTTGGCTGACTAAAAAATTAACATTTCTGAGAGATGCTGTGATCTTATATCCTTGATATTAAAGCCAAATTCTTGAGATGAAGGAACAAAGATTACTAAAGGTTGAATTATAATCGTGTGGGACTATACTATTTTCTGCACTGTGACCCTTCCCCGTCCCCGAATCCTGACTCGTCAGGAGTAATTTCTTAGCGGAGTGTAAAGAACAAAGCTCTTGGAGAACACCACCACTTTATCTCAGGGAAGAAAAGGCCAAACTTAGACACATTTTAGGAAGACAGGTTTTTTTTGTATTTAGATAAAGCAGACCCTTCTCCAGTATTTGAAACTCAAGTTTCTGTGGGCTCCAAGATTCCACACCTGCCGACGCCTCGCACCTCACAGGCCGCTCTGATGGAACAGCTTATTTCCTTCTTTACAGGATTGTTTCTCTCTTTTTCTAAAATCGCGGTCCCTTTAAAGCTTCTCCCTTTCGAGCACTACCCTATCTCCTTTGTCATAACATCTTGAAAGAGCAGGTGAGGTTTGTTGCGTACTTCACTTCACTTGTTCCATGGCCCTTTTCAGTCTGGCTTCAACTCCAATTGCTGCTGGAACTCCTCCCATCGAGGTTGTTATTAACTCCCATTTAGCAAATCCAAAAGATTTTTTTAGTTTTAACGTAACAGTTTCTGATATTCTTTATATACCACACAATTCTCTCTTTTAAAGTGTATCATTTGGGATGTCTGGGTGGCTCAGTCCGTTGAGCGTCTACCTTCAGCTCAGCTCGTGATCCCAGCATCATGGGATCGAGTCCGATCGGGCTCCTTGCTCATTGGGGAGTCTCCTAACTCTGCCTGATGCTCACTCTGCTTGCATTTCCTCTCTCTCTCTCACTGACAAAGAAATGAATAAGGTCTTAAATAAAGTGTACATTTGATAGTTTTTAATATATTTACAGTTGGGCAACCATAATTATAAGCAATTTTAAAAGACCTGTATACTGAAACTATAAGAAAACTACAAGACATTCACGAAAGACGTTGAAGATGTAAATAAGTAGAAAGATATTTTGTGCTCATGAATTGGAATATTGTTAAAATACCCATGCTATCCAAAGCAATCTACAAATTCAATGCAATCCCTATCAAATTTCCAATGATATTTTTTTCACAGAAATAAAAAAAAAAACCCAATCTTAAGATTTGGAACCACAAAAGAGTCTGAGAAGTTAAATCAATCTTGAATAACAAAACTGTAGGTGTAACGTATCCTGAGTTCAAACTGTATTACAAAGCTGTCATCAAAACAGTGCGGTGTTGGCATAAAAATGGGCACACCGATCAATGGAAAGCAATAAGAAAAAGGGGGAAAGGACAATCTCAAAAAAATGGTGCTGGGAAAACTTAACAGCCACATCCATGAATGAAACTGAAATACTACTGTACCCCATGCACAAAAATCAAGTCAGAGCAGAGCACTTGAATATAATATCTGAAACTATAAAATTTCAAGGAAAAAAAAAACATAGGCAGTAAGCTCTTTGACATCGGTTTTGGCAATTTTTTGCACCTGACACCAAAAGCATAGGCAATTGAAGAAAAATAAACCAGTGGGACTACATCAAACTAAAAAGCTTCGGCAAAGAAAATGATCCACAAAATGAAAAAGCAACCTACATAACAGGAAAAAATATTTGTAAATCATATATCTAATATGGGGTTAATATTCAAAATATATAAATAACTCATACAACACAATAGCAAAAAAAAATCTGATAAAAAATGGGTAGAGAACCTACAGAGATATTTTTACATGGAAGATAAACAGATGGCCAACAGATCCATGAAAAGGTACTCAACATCACTAATCATCAGGGCAATGCAAATCAAAACCACAATGAGAGATTATCCCATACATGTTAGAATGGCTATTATTATAGAATGAGAAATAACAAGTGTCAGTGAGGATGAGGAGAGAAGGGAACTCCCGTGCACAGTTGGTGAGAATGTAAATTGGTGCAGCCACTATGGAAAATAGTATGGAGAGTTCTCAGAAAATTAAAATAGTCATATGATCCAGACATTCCATTCCTGGGTATTTATTTGAGGGAAGGAAAAATACTATCTTGTGGAGTGCCTGGGTGACTCAGTGGGTTAAAACCTCTTCCTTCGGCTCAGGTCATGATCCCAGGGTCCTGGGATGAGCCCCGCATCGGGCTCTCTGCTCAGCAGGGAGACTGCTTCCTCCTCTCTCTCTGCCTGCCTCTCTGCTTGCTTGTGATCTCTGTCAAATAAATAAATAAAATCGTAAAAAAAAAATACTACCTTGAAAAGTTCTCTTGTACCCTGATGTTCATTACAGCGTTATTTGCAATAGTCAGGACATAAAGGAACCTAACTGTCCACTGTAGTAATGCTGTGTTGTATATTTGAAAGTTACTAAAAAGAGTAGATCTTAAGTCTTCATCACTGAAAAAATATTGTTACTATGTGAGGTGATAGATTTTAACTCCTTATTGTGATCATATTGTCATATGTACATATATCGAATCATCATGTTGTATGTCTGAAACTAATAAGTTCTATATCCGTTAAACTTCAATTAAAAAAATCTTAAGAACATAATGGAAGTTTTAATGTTTTGTATTATGAAATGATGATGTTTTGCATTTTAAAAGTCTATCCTCCCAGATCAGACATGTGGAAATTTTTCCTATCGGAAGTGCTTATTCTCACTAGTTTTATATCTTAGAGCTACCTCCTGTATTGTATTTTGACTTGTTTCTTTTCTGTGGCAAACAGGTGTAGATAAAAACCAGGTGCAAGTAAGACTTTTGGATGCCATTGGCGGAGTAAAAGTTAGAGAAGCTCATTTTTTGCCCAAGAAAAGACTTTCAAAGTTATATGTAGGCCGAGTTACTAATTTCCAAAAACTTCAAGAACTATGCATAGCACGTGAAGGCCAATGGATTTTTGTTATAAATTGAACTCTCTCAGTTCTTTGCGGTGTCCTGGGGTCAGGTTCAAATCTACTTGGAATTCCACACTTTTCCCACCTTCCCTTTCTGCCACCAAACATAATTACTAGTTCTCAGCATTTGAGAATAACCGTATGAAAGCTTAGGATCCCTTCAGAACCAGCTCCCTCAGGAAGCACACCCTGGTTGGGCAGAATAAACGTCCCCTACCTCTGAAGTCCCACAGCAGCGTGCCTGTACCATGCAGGTGACAAAGGAAGACGAAAAAGGGAAAAGGGAGCAGAGAAGAGATGGCGCAAACTGAAAACAAACTGTATGGTGGATTTAAACTTAGCCATATCCATAATTGTATTAAATGTAAATGGCCTGTCTCAGCGCAGGCTGCCATAATAAGCCCACCACAGATGCGGTGGCTTAAACAACAGAAATTTATTTTCTTACAGCTCTGGAGCCTGGGAAAGTCCACGATCAAGGTGTCAGCCAATTCCGTTCCCGGTGAGAGCTCTCTTCCTGACTTGTAGATGGCTGCCTTCTTGTTGGGATCTCTCGTGACAGAGAGAAAGAGAGTTCTGCTATGTTTTTCTTGTTTTATAAGGGCACCAGCTGTACTGAATAAAGGTCTCAACCTTATGAGCTCATTTTGCCTTTCTGACCTCTTTAAGGCTCTGTCCCCGAATGTATCAGGGGGTTAGGGCTTCACGGATGAATTTGGGAGGGCACAATTCAGTCCATAGTCTGGTCTAAATGAAATATGGTTATCCCCAGTTAAAAGGCAGAGATTTTCAGACTGGTCAAAAAAAAAAAAAAAAGAAAGAAAGAAAGACCCAGATACAAACTACCTACAAAAGACACATTAGGGGCGCCTAGGTGGCTCAGTGGGTTGGGCCACTGCCTTTTGGCTCAGGTCATGATCTCAGGGTCCTGGGATCGATTCCCTCATCGGGCTCTCTGCTCAGCAGGGAGCCAGCTCCCCCCACCCCCGCCTGCCTCTCTATCTACTTGTGATCTCTCTCTGTCAAATAAATAAATAAAATATTTTTTTAAAACACACACACATTAAATGTAAAGACCTGAATCAGTTACAAGGATAAGAAAGGCTATACCATGCTATATGAATGTCAGGTGAAGGATTCTGAGCAGCCAGAGGACAGAGAAGTTAGGGAGGGGCCTTCCAGGCAATGTTAATGGGCAAACACATTTGGGGGCCACTAGAATATGAATTTGTCGGGATGGAGCTGGGCAGTAGCAGCAGGAGCAGGCTAGGCATGAGAGCAAAATTTGGAGGCCTAGGAAGAATTGGAACAGAAGGTTTCGAGTCCACAGTTAAGGAGTTCAAGCTTTACCTGAGTTCAGGTTGAAGAGGAGGCAAGTGTTTTGTAAGAATTGATGTAGAGGTGGTGCCTGGGTGGCTCAGTGGGTTAAAGCCTCTGCCTTCGCTCAGGTCATGATCCAGGGGTCCTGCGATTGAGCCCCACATCGGGCTCTCTGCTCAGTGGGGGGCCTGCATCCCCCCCCCCCACCGCCACTCTGCCTGACTCTCTGCCTATTTGTGATCTGTCTGTCAAACAAATAAAAATTAAAAAAAAAAAAGAATTTATGTAGAGGCAATGTTTAAGATCAGCTGGAGAATATAAAGTTGGATATAAATTTTAAATTAAGTTTTCTGGGGAGAGTGTGAAAATGAATACCCTTATACTAGATAATAAATAAAAATTTCTCAGCTGCATAGTACATGCAACCAATCAGATAGTTTATGCCACACTTCGTGGATTCACCCTTTTGTCCTCCCATTCGCATTCAAAAGCATAAAAATTGCCTAGATGGCTCCAACTCACGAGTAGCGCACTGAATATCACAGATGGTGCTTCATTAATCATGGTTTGCAACAAGTAGTGTTCTTAACAAGATTGCTATCTTTTTACAAATGCAGGGCTTCTAGTTATATGATATTTTGTATTTCATGAGACAGGAATTTGGGGGAAATAAAAACAGTAATCCTTACCCCAGGCTACAGTTTTTTTCCATTATAGTATTTATTACAACATTAAAATTAGTGTCTAGGGGGAAGTGGTGGTTACTCTGATGTATTCTAAAGTTTGAAAACCAATTTGCTAGGATTTTTTTTTAAAGATTTATTTATTTGAGAGACAGAGAGAGAGTATGGGCAGGGAACGGTGGAGGGAGAGGCAGAATCTCAAGCAGGCTCCCTACTAAGTGCAGAGCCTGACATGGGGTTGGCTGCCGGACTCCATCTCATGACCCTGAGATCATGACCTCAGTGGTAATCAAGTGTCAGACACTTAACTGACTAAGCCACCAAGGTGTCCTGCTAAGTGGTTTCTAAGAGCACCTTTACCTTTAAATTTCTCAAAAGACAAACTATTGAAGTTTCCTCAAGAAGAAATAGATAATCTAAATAGCCTTATATCTATTAAAGAATCTACCTGTTACTACAACTCAAATGAGAGATATCCAGTAAATCTCCAGTGGGAGATGTTCCAGCTTCCTTTGGAGAGAGGACTTCAAATTGAAAGATTCCGACTACCTTTCAAGACCCTCATGATATACTTGTGAACAGAGGTGGGGAGAGAGAACACCAGAATGAGAGGTCATTACTATGGATTCGGTGCCCACTGCTTGTAATCTTTACAACTCTACAAATTAACTGACATGATTCCCATTTTCCTGGCAATAACCCCAGAGGAATTACCTACCATTCCCAAGGTCATCTGGAAAGTAAAATGCAGAGCTGGAAGGAGGGGCACCTGGAGGGCTCAGTCGGTTGAGCGACTGACTTCTGATTTTGGCTCAGGTTGGGATGTCAGGGTCCCGAGATTGAGCCCAAAATAAGGTTCCACGCTCAGCGAGGAGTCTGCTTGAGTTTCTCTCTCTCCCTTCTCTCTGCCCCTCCCACCCCCCTTGCATGCTCTCTCTCTCAAATAAATAAATAAACCTTTTTTTAAAAGGTTTATTTATTTTTTTGAAAAAGACCTGGGAATCTCAGCCTCTTGGTGTGCTAACTCCTTTAAGCCAGTTAAGAACAGGTGAACTGGCAAAAGTAGATGACAAGGAAAGAGCTCCCCGTGAATGCGATAAACGTCAAGATGCGATGGAACAGGGGTGCCCAGCTCAGTGGGTTGAAGCCTCTGCCTTCGGCTCAGGTCATGATCCCAGGGTCCTGGGATGGAGCCCCACATCTGGCTCTCTGCTCAGCAGGGAGCCTCTCTCTGCCTGCCTCTCTGCCTACTTGTGATCTCTGTCAAATAAATTAAAAAAAAAAAAAAAAAAAAAAGATGAGATGGAACAAATGGTTCACACACATGAGAAGTCTCCCGTGTCCTATTTTCATGAGTTCTATAGGTCACAAAGTGCTTGTATGATCTTCTCTGCCACTGTCAGCAGCCCTGTGGGCCTGGCGGTCCAGCAATTCAGATCCCCATTGGACAGATGAGAAACAAAGTTCAGAGACATAAAATGGTCCCCCCAGAGCTATACAGCTGGTAAGAGACCAAAGGAGGAAATAATGCGTCTATTCCCCACTAGACCAGTACATTTCCACCTTCCCAACCAGGCAGCCTTCTAATAACGTAGACACTCCCTGGAAGGCAAAGCTGAATGTGTTCAACTTCCTGTGACTGGACACGGTCACCTCAAACAGCACTGAGCACATCTTAGTTACGTTACAGTGACTAAGCATGTACGAGGTTTATTCATTTGAAAGACAACAGGAGGAAGTCACAAATGACTCTGACAGAAACAGGAGGCAATACACCCCCTTCATGCTGACCGGCCAGGCTTAACAGGGGGTTAGGCTGGTTTTATAGCCCCTGACAGGATGTCAATCGAAAAAAAAAATTTTTTTTTCTCGGGAACTTCCATTGAAAACAACACAAGTTCTCATGACTTGCCCTGTGTTCTTGATTTCCCAGGACAAGGCTCCTTAGTTTCATGTCCTTGAAGCTTTTTAGCCAGCAGCCTTTCCGGGTGCTTGGTGACATTCACTAACAGGGGCCAGCGAGGTGGCAGAGCTGAGAAAGTCACCCCAAGAGGTCCCCAGCGAGCATGACATTTGAGGCTGGAGCCTTCTGGTTTGTTCTCTTTAAAATAGCCACGTGGATCTTGCAACTAACCCCAAAGCGTATCTGTATTTGTTTTAATATAAAAATAACATGTCCCTCACATTTTCACACAAAGCAGCTATTCCAGGGCGAAGGTCTATAATTTAGCCTGTGGTTTTGCCAGCAGTACCCACACCATCCTTCTATTTTCTCAGCTCGAGGTGGAAGAATTAAGTGGGTGGAGTTTGCCCTGTTTAGTGCCTCCCTCGCCTCCCCCTCCCACCCTGGCTCAGCCCGCCTCCTTTCCTGCTGCTCAGGTCTCCGGGTTCTGCCCTGCCCTGCCCAGCAGCACCTCCTGTTCTAGACCTTTGTATCCCTTCCCCAATATTTGCCAGTTCTGTCTTCTTCCCTCAAGAGGATGCCAAAACCGCTCTTGAATGTTGGCAGCTTTATGCGTTTCTCCCTCCTGAGTAGAATACTTGTAATTTCATTTGAGATCTCGGGCATCATGGCAGAATGATATGGGAGACATTTGAGGGCGGGAGGAGCCCCGCGGCAGCCCTAAGCTCACATCATGAAAGCAGCCACCTTGGCAGAGGCACTGCTCTAGCAGATCCCCAGACTGGGAGCGGGGCTGGTGACGTTAGCCCAGCCAAGAGCCAAAAAGCTTTAGTTTCTCTCTTTTTAAATAGCTTTCCTGGGCTTTCACCGTGCTGTTGCCTGAAGCTCTACTCGGTGCACTTTAATTTTCAAATGGGACGCAGGGATAGGACAGCGATGACAGCAGGATTCAAAAAAAGGTTGATCTAAGCCCTTGACGGTCTCCAGGTTCCCAGGAGACCAGAAAACGGTGGCTCTCCTCAGTTTATCCTTCAGGTGAACCACTGCTCATTGAGATTTGAATCTGTTTCTAGTACATCCTGTTAAAAAAAAATCTCAGGGCCGACTCTCCCATGAATAAAAGTGTTAATTACATTTTCAAAGCTGTAAACTCAACGCAATGTGTTTGGAAGGGGGTGGGAGGATGAATACGTGTTTTGAGACACTTTCTGGGCTGACTTTGTTCACACATCCATTTCTGCCCACACGGTGCCACACAGATTACACCTTTGGGGTTCTTGGTGTATCTGTGTGTGTGTGTGTGTGTGTAGGTGTATTTACGATGGAGGGGATCATATGCTTTTTTTAAAAATTGCAAGTCACTCTGAAGATCCTAGAAGTTGCTATGTAGATACCATTTGGGAATCAAAGTCTTCTGTTCGCTTTTTCAAAAAATGATTTTATTTATTTGAGAAAGCATGTATGCACATGAATGGGGGAGGAGGCAGAGGCACAAGCAGACTCCCTGCTGGACAAGGATTTCCAGGACCCGGAGGTTATGACCTGAACCGAAGTGAGATGCTTAACGGACTGAGCCACCCAAACGCCCCATTCTATTTGCCTTAAAGACAGAAACAATCTTTATAGCCTCATATTAGTTGCATCAATCCTACTGCATGGAATAAACATATTTTTATGGTGCCAGCGGAGTCCATGATGTCTCTTGGAAGTATCTGCTCCTTACCAGCAGACGTGGTTTAAACAGGTCCCTGTTCCCACCCCCCTGCCACAGCCAGTGGGAGTGAGGAGCAAATCCCTCGGCCAGGCAGCACTCGTCTGGTTCTCTCACATGCTGCTCGTGCCAGAACAGAAAGGCAGCGAGGATTTGAGGTGGCCCTGGAGGAGAGTCAGAGAACATTCCTTTTCTTTCCTTCTTCCTTTTTAAAGATTTTATCCATTCATTTTACAGACAGAGAGAAAATGCAGGAGCAGGGGAGAGGCGCAGAGGGAGAAGGAGAGGCAGATGCCTGCCGAGCAGGGAGCCCAATGTGGGGCTCATTCCCAGGACCCCAAGATTACGACCTGAGCCCAAACCAAGAGTGGGATCCTCAACCGACTGCACCACCCCGGTGCCTCAGTAGTTAATATTAAAAGGCATCCACAACTTAAGCCTCTATTTAATGTTTCCAACCTTTTCCTGGGCAATTCAAAACCCTCCAGTGTGACATGGTAACATCTAGCTCAGTGTTCTGCTCCTGACCCCATGTGTGCTCCAACTTCTCCTTCCTTCTCCTCAGTTCCGCTTCCCATAATGGTCCAAGCCTTTGTTTACCTACAATGTCACCGCACAAAATCCAGCGCCATGCTGACTTATTTTAAAATATACTTTTATTTGGGGGAATCCCACATTGCAGGAAGAAGTCCCAAATCAGGATATCGGCAAGGCCCTGATGACTCTGAGAGCTTCTTCCTTGGTGGCCAGCAATCCTTGGCTTGTCGCTGCGTCTCTCTGGACTTCACCTTTACTGTCACATGGGCTCCTTCCCTGTGTGTCTATAGGTGTCCTCTCTCGCTTACAAGGACATCAGTTATTGGATTTAAAGTCCACTTTAATATGACCTCATCTTAACTAAATTACATCTGCAAAGACCCTATTTCCACATAAGCCACATTCTGAAGTCCTAGGAGGACATGAGTATTTGGAAGATGTTAGTCAACCCACTATAGGGGATCCTGTGTCTCATTCTCTGTATGAAGTCTGTCCTTTCCCATCACCTTCAATGGG
Organism: Mustela nigripes; assembly: GCF_022355385.1. Classification (NCBI taxonomy): domain Eukaryota; kingdom Metazoa; phylum Chordata; class Mammalia; order Carnivora; family Mustelidae; genus Mustela; species Mustela nigripes. The sequence continues at coordinate 118,157,221 of NC_081569.1, read as the reverse complement.
GCCGGCCCCCTCTGAAAGAGGATGTTCCGGAAATCTTGAGAACCAGAGTCTTGGTGGCTTGTGCAGGTAGAAAGCTGCTCCGGGCACAGAAGGTCAGGATGGGGACATGCTCTCATGAAAGAGAGACTCAAGTTCCCTTCTGCAGATTGAAAAAGCATGGGATGCACACCCTGCAGGGCTTGGAAAAATGAATCTCCTCCTCCCCTTCTTTTATGTGCCCTTGATAAAGGGCTCTGACTCAGAGGAAAAATACACAGGCAGCCGGGGGCCATGTTTACACCGAAGTCCACATGGGAGTAACAGATGCCTGCTGGGAGGACTCAGGGCTCTTATGTGTGTGGCAGAATCCGTGTGAATAGTGGCCCACGCCTTTGTCTGTAGTGGACACGTGGGCTCCGAGATCTGGGCCAGGAATGGCTGGCTCGTGAAGGGACATTAGCAGGCAGTAAGCAGAGGTCTGTCTTGGGAAGAATATTAATTAATTTATTTAGAGAGAGTGTGCATGTGCGTAGGTACAGGGGACGGGAGGGGCAGAAAGAGAGGGAGATGGAGAATCTCAAGCAGACTCCTGCAGAGCTCGGAGCCCCAGGCAGGGCTGGATCTCATGACCCAGAGATTATGACCTGAACTGAAATCAAGAGTTGGATATTTGGGGTGCCTGGGTAGCTCAGTGGGTTAAAGCCTCTGCCTTCGGCATAGGTCATGACCTCAGGGTCCTGGGGTCAAGCCCTGCTTGGGGATTTCTGCTCAGCAGGAAGCCTGCTTCTTCCTCTCTCTCTGCCCACTTCTCTGCCTGCTTGTTTCCTCCTCTCTCTCTGCCTGCTTCTCTGCCTACTTGTGATGTCTGTCTGTCAAAAAAAAAAAAAAAAAGAGTTGGATGTTTAACCGACTGAGCTACCCAGGTGCCCCTGTCTCAGGAAGAATATGTAGATGGCAGCTATTTATTTATTCAACAAACCCTGCCTGAAGACCCATTACGTACCAGGCACTGTATTATATTGTGTCTCTTCTATCAGTGTAACTCAAAGACTATGTATAGGCAGGTTTCCTATGGTTAAATCCTCGAAATGTGCGGAAAAGCGCGTGTGAAGATGACATAGCTTTGCTTCCAGCTGTGTTAAACCAAAGCACAGGGTGTTGATATAAAAGAACTAGGCACTGGGCTCAGAGTTAAATGGGAAATGTCAGAGTTTGTATGAGGCTCAAAGAGCCGGCTGAAATCAACATGAAGTACAGAGCAGATGGCACTGAAATCTACTCACCTAAGATGATCCCTTAGCCAGGGTCGTTTGAGGTGTTGTGGAAAAGTCTAGAAAAAAGAAACAGTGAACTTCATCATACATTCAGGAAAATGTATTGCTTTTTGGGTTTATGTAAACAGAATTCCTAAAGGAAAAAAGTTGACCCATATTCCACTACCATAGCTTTGCTCATACCCCATAACAATGTGCTTTTTGCTAGATCATTTCTTTTCTTCCTTTCTTTTGTTCTTTTTCTTTTCATTCCTTTCCTTTTCTCCTTCCTTCCTTCCTTCTTTCTCTGCTTCCATTTACAGTTGCCTCAAATATTTTTAAGAAGATTTTGTGTATTTATTTATTTATTTATTTAACAGAGAGAGGGCACGCATGGGGAGGAGCAGATAGGGGAGGGAGAGGGACAAGCAGACCCCACACTGATTGTGAAGCCTGACTTGGGACTGGATCCCACAACCCTGAAATCATGACCAGAGCCAAAACCAAGTCAGGCACCCAACCGACTAAACCATCTAGGTGCTCCTGGATAATTTATCTCAAAAGTGTGCATTTGGAGACAGGATCTGGAAGCTTGTAGAGACCCAGGGATTTCTTTCTCTTTATGGGCGCCTAATCCATATAATCACCCATTCAGTCATGTTTCTGGAGTGACGACCAGGGGCCAGGCACGAGATGCTCGTGGAGTCATAACACTTCACAGCCAGAAGAGCTTGCACAAAGTGTGTCGTCCCTCCCCTTTGTCTCAGATGAGCACATTGCTCGCAGTGTTGAAAGGCCTGTCTCAAAACCATCACCGCCAGGGGACCAGGTCTTCTGAGCGGTGTTGAATAGGTTTTTTTTTTTTTTTAAGATTTTATTTATTTATTTGAGAGAAAGAGAGAATGTGAGCATGAGGTGGAGGGGCAGAGGGAGAGGGAGAAGCAGAGTCCCTGAGCAAGGAGCCCGATGCAGGACTCCATCCCAGTACCGCAGGATCATGACTTGAGCCAAAGGCAGTCCCTTAACCGACTGAGCCACCTGTGTGCCTCCATGTTAAATACTTTTTGTGCAACGCCATTATTATGGACTGAATGCTTGTGCTCCCCCCAAAATTCATATGTGAAAGCCCTAACCACCCAATATAATGGTATTTGGATGTGGGGCATTTAGGAGGTGACTAGGTTAAATGAAGTCATGAGGATAGAACCCCCATAATGGGATTAGTGCCCTTATAGGATGAGCAAGAGACAATAACACACCAACACACTCTCTCAACACAGTGTGAAGGCATGCTTCTCTGCCAGGAGGAGGGCCCTCGCCATGAATGGAATTTGCCGGCACCCTAATTTTGGACTTCCCAACCTCAAGAACTATAGGAAATAAATACCTGTTCTTTAAGCCACCTAGTGTACATATTTTGTTAGAGCAGCAGAGCTAATCTTGCCCTATTATCCCCTACTTTTGTGTGTGTGTGTGTGTGTGTGTGTGTGTGCGCTAAAGTCCTAGTTATCAGCTTGTTTTTCTGTTAGTTCAAACAACTCCCTCCATCTGGCCCCATTCTCTAAAGCAAAACAAAACAAACAAGAAAGCAAGCAGAATCTGAAATGTACTTGTAGAAGTCAAATCCAAATACTGAAAAATGAAGAAGCAACAAAGTCTAAATGACAAAAATACTTGAATTCAAGTGGACCTATGATCACTCTGGATCACCCCAGAACCATGCAAGGATCCAGGTGGTGCTGAGAATTTTGCCCAGGTGTGAAAATAAAAATCTGCGAGTGTAAATAATAGGAATGGAGCCTCTCTTAGGGTTTTTCCAACCTAAAATTCTATGATCGAATTTTTTCTTTCCTTTGTAAACCAGGTAATTTTGTCTCTATGATATAACTGACCCACAGGTTGCTCTTTTTCAAGGGATAGTAACCAATAGGTTTAATTAAATTCCCGCAATTAATTCAATTCCATCCACTACTCTGTAGCCCAATATAACCATATATGTAATGATTTTATGTCTTTCAGACCAAGATACACATGCATGTAGGTACCCTTAAGGCAAAGTAACAAAAGTTTCCATAAAACCTAAATGACTTCTTATTACAGCAGCTCTGCAGACATGAAGATAGAAAATCCATTTCTTTTTTGCAATCTCAACATCAAGCTAGGAGACTGGGCTTTTTTTTCACATGAGCATGGGCATCTTTTCTCCCAAATCATTATTAAAAGTTTTTTTTTTTGCAGAAGTAATGTCTATTTTAATATGAGCCAGTCTGGAATCGAATTTTCTTTGTCTGCCTGTGCCTATGTTTGATATTCAGGCTGTAGTAATTTTGTATTAGGTTCTCACTCATAAGCAATCCAGATTTCCCCTGTGTAAGAGGAGATCTATGTCTTAACACAGGTAAGAAAATTGAGGATATGCAACTAGCTCAAGAGCACCTAATTAAGTAGCGTACCCGACTGCAGCTGCGGTTTCCTACCCCAATGTCAGCGGAGACTCACCGGCATGTCAACCAAAGCTGTACTCAAACAGCCCAACTTTACTCACGGGGGAAGATTCTGGGTGGGTGGTATTTCTTCCAGGGTGGTGTGAAGCCCATCTAAATGAGAATCGCCAGGGGAAGGGTGTGCTTTTTTAAAAACCACCTGAGACTCGTGACCCTGGGAAACAGACTGAGGGTTGCCGAAAGGGAGGTGGGCAGGGGGACGAGATAATGCAGTGATGGGTATTAAGGAGGGCACGTGTTGTGATGAGCACTGAGTGTTACATGCAACGAATGAATCACTGAATATTATATCAAACACTAAAGATGTCCTGCACATTGGCTAATTGAATTTAAATTAAAAAAATTTTTAAACCCTACAATTCCTAGGCCCTATATTGATCTCCACTAAGTCAGATCCTGGGGAAGGGTCCCAGGCATAAACATTGTAGGCATGTTCTGTGGTTGATGCTGAGGCTTATTAAGGTGTTAGAAGTGTTTTTAGAAGGGACATTGATTTGCAGAGTGATCGCCATAGCAACCTAGGAGCCCATCACCTGAACTGTATTCCACATGATTTCATGTTTATTGTCTTCTACTTTAAATGATAGATCCGAGAGAAATAAAATCCACAAGAATCTGGACAAGTCATCATTTATTCATTAACACGACGCCACGTCCAGAAACAGCCTGACATGACAACTTCCCTCTCCAGACAATAGAATGACAGGGTCGTGGATCCCCTTCAACAGACCAGAGATGTACTTGCTCTGCTGTGGCCTCTTTGGGGACACATCGTCATTCTGCCAGCCTTCCAACGTGCGACATGGCAGGGTGAGCCCCCGAGGGAGCTGCCGTGTGCTCATTCTATCCCAATCCCTCACCTCATCAAGTGCAAAGATCCATGAATCAGACCACGAATCAGAGATGGAAAGAAAAAAGCATTCTGAGTAATTTTAGAAGAGATGGGACGGGCCGCTCTTAGACGTCCAGTACTAAAACATAAAAAAGGACGAGAAAGAGAGGGAGAAGATGAATTTTCCATCTTCCATTTTTCTGAGTTTGGGTGCAACAATTCACTCCTGAGAAAGCAGTTTGAATAAAGCTCAGGTGATGGGCCTTTGGTTGCCATGGCAATTACTCGGCTATGTGCAGCCACCTAACGCTTCTCTAATTTCCCTGCAGAAGTGCACCCAAGGTCAGCAGAGGAAACAGTGCCTGTCCCAGGCTGGGGACAAAGTTGGACTCTGCCTGGCACGTGACCAAAATGTCTTTGAAACCCATTCCATTCCTTGGTATATTAGTGATCATTTTGACATGACATAAAACCAGGCATATTGGAGCTTTGGAGTGCAGGAAATGGAATTTTATCTTTACATAACTCAAATTTCTATCTTTATCCCAATGGGGTGGCGGGAAAAATCCAATCAGTCTCTAGGGTTCACTGCACTTTCTCGGGGTTATGTGGACGTGTGGGAGGGGGGCGGTGTGTGTGTGGGGGGGGACATCTGGACACACAGGCTGCCGCCGAGACCTCTCTCCTTCCCGTCCACTCCTTGGGGCTGTCTTCAGTCCCACACCTCTGTCTGCTGCTCCACTCCCTCCTGGGTAAACACCTCTCAGAGAGGCTGTTTTTCATCCCCTCTGCACAGATGCAACCCTGGGCATCCCCCGTCAGTGGTCTTGAGTTTTTCCCTGGGGCTCTGTCCATGAGGCAAAGCATCGGGTTCACTCTCTAGAACTCACTAAACTCAGGTTTCATCAGTTTCCTTCAATCCGCTCAGCCGTTATTCTAGTATGTGGGTAGGGAAGACTCCTTCCCCCTTTCCAGTTTCTCCCACGCATTTTGTCTGCACCCTCTCCTTTCTCTTGTCTGTGGGCTTAGAGTTTTAGAAACTCAGGAAACTATTTTCTGCCCAACTGTACTTTCCCCTTGAGACATTTAGTCAATAAATGTTTATTGAGCATCTACTAAATGCTAAGTACTGATCTAGGCTATGGAGACATAGGAGTGGGAAAAATACATGAAAAAGCTTGTGATTATGGGGTGTATGTTCTAGCAGGGGAGACAGACACCTGTCAATAAATGTGGCAACAAAGGAGAGGGTGAAAGGGAAGCAGCAAGTTGCAATTTTAAATAGAGAGGATGGGGTAGGTCTTGGAGCTGACATTTGAACACGGACTTCAGGAAGGCTGAAGGAGTCAGCTAAGTGGGTATCCTAGGGAAGAGTGTTCCAGGCAGAGGGAACAGCTCAAGTGAAGGCCATAAGAGAGGAACACGCCTGGTGTTGTTCAAGGGCGACAAGCAGACCATGGGTGAGGGGAAGAGTATCGCAGGCTGAGGTCAAAGGTACGTGTGTATGAGTACGTGCATGTGTGCATGTGTATGAGTGTGTGGAAGTGGTGGATGCTGACGGATTATAGGGTCTTGGAAGCCACAGCAGCGGCTTTTCTGCATGGGGTGGGGCATCTGTTGAGTTCTGCATAGGAACATAAGTAGGACTTTGGTTTTAAAAGGATCACTCTGGCTGCTGTGACAAGAACAGACCCTGAAGAGGGAAAATAAGGAGACAGAAAGCCACCGCAGAGCCCCAGGGGTGAGATGGTGCTGGAGGAGAAGAGAAGTGGTTGGATTCTGGGGTTACAACCCTCCTCCACCTCCACCAGATTTTTTGTCATGGTCTCTAAGTTTCTTCTTTTCCTCCACTGCTAGGAAGTCAGCACAAAGCAGTGTTTTATAGGTAACATATGGTCGGTTTTCCAGCAGCTTTGTTTCCTGACAAGCAGAATGCCCTTCCGGGATAACACAGGCAGTCCTTTGTCCCACAGCACTTCTGGTAACATGAGTCATTTTCAAAAATGTTATCTAGAAACTTGATTTGCAGATGACCTCACCGTGTGAGTCCTATGATCTAAATTTCATTAACTCCAGGAGGACATGTCCTATTACATGCTGTATCAATTAAGCACTTCTTAAAAAAAAAAAAATAGTTGGACTTCCAAGTTCTGTAGCAATTTGTCTCTCTTATCTGCTATGTTACAGCCCAGCTATTATCTCGGAGGGCCTCCTGTGATGTTTGAATGAAATCTCATCTATTTGCTGTGCATATATCGGTATCTGTCCTATGCATGACTTTGAGATTGTTGCTCTGGTTTAAACTACAGGAATACTGGGGGTCATGGAGCAGAAGGGGCTGGCATCCTACTTTTATTTAAGTTGCTTTTTGGTAACATTAATTCTGAATGTAGCGATTTCTGCTTGGGAGCCAGCTAAAATGTGGTCGCAGGCACCTGGGTGGCTCAGTCGGTTGAGCGTCTGACTCTTGATCCCGGCTCAGATCGTGATCTCAGGGTTCTGAGATCAAGACCCGTGTGGGGCTCTGCCCTGAGCAGAAAGTCTGCTTGAGATTCTCTCTCTCCCCCTCTTCCTCTGCCCTCTCCCCACCAACACCCTGCACTTACTTTCTGTCTCTTAAAAAAAAAAAAAAGTAGTTGCAATAACTGTATACTCAGAAGAAAGCTTATCTGTTTTCAATACCTCAAAATCCTCAAAAACAATCAAATAACTTGGTTTCATTCATGTGTTTTTGTTCTGGGTCTCCTTTCCTAAGTCTCTGCAGACTTAGGAAAGTCTGCACATTGTGGGCCGAGCCAGTTCGGGTTCCTGCCTGTGAACAACAGAAATTCGAATGCAGTGTGAGTCACAAGGATGGAAGATGCAGCCCAGAAATGATGGGATGGCAGGAGAACTAACCGCGAAGTACAGTCAGGGGTCGTGGGAGGAAAGGGACGGTCAAGGTCACTGCGATGCATGGGATGTTCGTGTTCCCTCCAAATTCCTAGGCTGACTGCCAGTGTGATGGTATGAGGACGTGGGGTATGGGGCGTAATTAGTTCATGAGAACGGGGCCCTCATGAATTGGGTTAGCACCCTTATAAGAGATCCCCTCGAGCTCTGTGGCTCTCTCCCCGTCCTGTGAGGATACAGCCAGGACAAATGCAGTCTGTGGTAAACAGGAGGGCTCTCATCAGAACCCGACTGATTCCTTAAAATGTCTCTTGGTTCCTTATGGTCATGGCTAATGACACCATCTTTGTTGACACCCTAGTGACACAGTGCCTGAGATCCCTAAAACTCCTCAGTATTCTCCTGGACTCTGATTCCTCCGTGCCCCAGTGCAACCACGCCATCCCACAGGGCGTCTGACAAACCCAGAGGACAACCTGGCTTTCATTAAGAGTCTTTAGCCTGCTGTCGAGCGCCTCTCCTCCCGTCATCTCCACCCCTGCGGCTTCCGCTGCACTCGTCATGCTCCTGTCTCAGCGTGTTTTCACCTGCGGCTAGAACCTTCCCATCGCCGCTCTGTCCCTGCGGGAATGAGCTTCCCTCTGGGGCACAGAATCCCCTTCCCTGTGTCTGCCTACGGTTGGCTTCTTCCGCACAGTCCAAAGCTATTTTATCCCTCAGTGCCGATTACATATGCTCTTCTGTTGTCTCAGACTAGAACGCCTGCCCATGTTGTTCTTCTTTAAAAACTCTCATTTATCTTTTCAAAATAATTTTAATTAACATATAATGTCTCATTTATCTTTAAAGCTTTAACTTGGTCACTTAGTCCGTAAGTACTGAGGACCTAGCGTATGTCACACACTTCGCACACTCTCCTGGGTGTGGCGAGCGGGTCACACAGGATTTCTGCTCCCGGATCTTGTGTTTCAGAAGGAAATTTATTTGGAAACGAATAAATGAGGCAACTGATTATAATGGTAAGATTACTTAAAGAAATAAAACAAGATGTGCTGGAGAGCAGAGGACGGGATGGCCTTCTACCCTCGTGTTTAGAGAAGGCTCTTCTGGAGAAGGTGCCATTTTATCTGAGAACTGCATGAAAGAAGGAACCAGTATGCAAAGTTCAGGGGAGAGGATCACTCCAAGTTGGAGCACTTGCTAAGGCCCTGAGGCAGGAAAACTTGCTGCACTGTAGGAAGAGAGAGAAGGCCAGGGGGCTGAAGGACAGTGAATGAAGGCGAGAATAACAGAGATTGAGCCCAGAGAATTGGTAAGGGCCAGATCATACAAGGTCTTATAACGCACTGAAGGAGTCTGGATTTTCGCTTTCTCCAATAAACCTTCCCTGACCTCCTTTCACTAATTTAAGCACCATATTTGATCCTAAGTGACTCTATTACTGAAACACCTAGCTGGCCACCCAGCATTCTCATCACAGCTTTCTTTGTGGATCTCTGGTTGTTGTTTCATGTATTCTTCAAAAATGAAGCAAACTGTGGCAAAATAGCACTAGGTTAAGGGAAAATATAAATGAAAATTGAAAAGACAGTAAGGATATGCATAGGAAAAAAGAGAAATCACAATGAAAACATTATCCATATTTGCAAATTTGGGGACTCTGTAGTCTCCAGAGACTCTCCTCTTAAATGTTTAAAGGTCTACTCTGCCATGATTTACCAACCTTGGTTATATCTAGTGGTCTATTTTTTCAACTAAGCTGTAAAATCCTTCATAGGTAGGTTCTGTGTCTGAAACTGCTACACACATAAACCTCCACACAGCACCAAACAAACTTCTGATTTCACTGTAGATGCTTGCCAAGTCTCTGAACAATTCTGCTTTGGAAATCTTTGCTTTCACTGACAGAGGGATGGTGTACAGATAACGTATAGTAAATGATGGTGGGAGTTTATGACCATCCAGCATTTGGGGAAGAATGGCCCTAATATAAATCCCTCCCCGACTAGCCAAGGTAGAAGTCATCCTTCCTTTTGAAGTGCCCTTGCAGCCAGGGTGCAGACAGGTGACCTTGACTTCTCCAATCCGATGTGCTTATGTGACATTTTAATTTGGGAGAAAGCAATGGGAGGAAACAGCTGTTTCCCAGAACCCAATTTTCAGATGACAGGGCAGCAAAGGAATCCAGCTTTCAAAAAGCTGAAGGGAGGAGGAGGGAGAGGTCTGGCATCGAGAACCTGAAGTATGAGGTGGCAGCCCTACAGAGTACCTGTGTCTAGGGCTAGGGACCATGTCCTTGCCTGAGCTGCCCTGTAGCCCGGCTCACATGTTCATCAACTCGGAGCCTGACTCTCACCCTCCAGGAATTTCTGTACGCAACCTCATCTCCTTTAATAAATCCCCTTTCTGTGTGAACCGCTGGTATGCCTTCTATTTTTCTCAGCTAAGAACTCTGGTTGCAGGCAGGGCAAAGATAGCAGGGAGACTTTCGATTAAGTGTCAGGGTTGAAAACGAATCAGGAATTAAAAACAAAACCTCCGCAAGTCATCGTTTAAGCCAGTGGGGGCACGGTAGCTGATTTATAAAAATTCAATTTGCTCATTGTCTCTTAGGGAGTAAAACTATTGAAATCGTATTGCCTTAAAATGGAAGGCGGGTATGTGGCAACCGAAACTCGTAAAGACATTTTGACTGTAGAGCACCCCAGCGGGACGGATGCACAGACAGAAAGAGGCTGCTCTCTCACTTACGCGCCCACTGGCTTGCTGCTTAGTATTACATCCTTTTCCAACCTGAGCTGTGTCTCTTCACCTGCAGACCCCGAGCATGTGAGTGTTTCTATATTGAGTTCCTGGCAACTGAAGGGGAGGTTTTGAACTCCTGGGCAGAACTAGTATTCTCCTACTGTAAACAGTTCAGTGTCCACCCCCACCACCCCCAGACTCTTTTTGTAGTCTGCTCTTCATTTTTAATGTAATCACAGTACTAGCTATGATTAGTGCTGCCAGTTAGGTTCTAGGGATAAAAGTCAGCATCAGTCCTGGGTAAATCCTGAACTAGAATCTATTGTTATTTAAGTCTGTCAATAATCTTATAAAGGAGGCGTTATTTCTCCTACTTTCCAGATGGGAAAGGGAGATTCAGGAAGCTGGTGTTTCTTGCCCAAGTACTTGGGTTGTGGAATCAATAGAATGCTAGGTGACCATCGTAGTAGTCTGTTGAGGCTGCTTTTATAAATGAGCAAAGTCAAAGTGGTTCAAACAACAGAAATCTCTCTCACACATTTCAGGAGGCTGGAAGTCTGAGATCAGGGTGCCTGCCCAGTCGCATTCTGGTGAGGCTCTTGGAGTGGATTGTAGACTGCTGACTTAGCATTTCCTACACAGTGCATAGAATCGGGGGGAACTCTCTGGGGTCTCTTTATAAGGGCGCTCACCCTGTTCAATAGGGCTCCACCCATGTGATCGCATCGCCAGCCCAAGACTCTACCTCCAAATACCATCGCACTGGGGGTTAGGATTTCTTCATGTGAACTTTGGGGGAACACACACATTCAGCCTGTAATAATTACCATGAACATTTAAAAAAATAAATAGAATAAATAGAACATCAGAGCATATTGTGCTTCTCAAGGGTCTTGTTTCATGTAACCCTAGTCTTAGGTTTTTTTGTTTGTTTGTTTAATGCACGAAGATGTAAGTACTGGGTAGTGATGTAAAATATATTTATCTTGAGTTGTAGCAAAGACTGAAAGCTAATGGTTGTACTCTAAAGTCTTCGTGTTACAGGGGAAAGAACGGAGGTCTGGAAAGATGAACTATATTGGCCAAAATTATTCAGTTGTTGAGAAGAAAAGACAGACCCAGCAATGAGGCTCCTGCTATCCCGTTTTTCTATTCCCCATATGAAAATGGTCACTATAATCCCTGTCTTTTCAACCTCATAGAACTGTTACAGAATTTAAATAAGACAATTCAGGAGATTTTTTTTTTTTTTTTTAACCACAAACCCTGAAACAAATATAAGGTACAATTTGTATCAGTCAGATTTATCAGTTGAAGACAGACCCAGCTCTAGGTCTTCAAGCAGAGAGGAATTTAAATAGGATTTAGGTCACAGAGTTACTAGAAGGGCTGGGGGAACAGAGAGCAGGGAAGGATGATGGTATGTAGAGCCCAGAAAATGCCGGACCAGCAGGGGCCCATGGTCTCTGCACTTGCTGGGTGACAGCTGACAGAGGCAGAAGAATAGTTTCTGCTTTCTTCCTCCCTTCTAACCTTGGTCCCTGCTTCTTGTCTGGGGCACCTAACAGAACTGTTAGGTGAGAGGTGCTTGTTTGGGGAGAGGATACCAAGCCAGGAATGTGGTAATGGACCACAGAGGATGCTCAGCGTAATATTTAAGCCAAATTTTCACATCCTGCACTAGAACCTCTTCATAAAAACAAACAGTATTTCTCTGGCTCTACCCCCTCCACAGTTAACGGGGGCTTCAGCTCTCACTAAGATACCTCCTGCTATTCCTGTGGGTCTTCTGGCGTGTCTCCAGGTGCTGGTGAACACACCACTCCTGGGTACTATGTGTCGCTGACCCGGTCTTCTCTGGAGACCCAATTCGTGGTACCTGCTGCTGGTGAATTTCATGATACCTGCTGCTTGGTGAATTTCGTGGTACCTGCTGCTGGTGAATTTCCACGCTGCCGCAGTTGTTGGTCTCCCCCTGGTTCCACTACTAAAAGGCAGGCACCCGCTAAAGCTCAGGTGCTACCACGTGTGGTTGTGCCCATCACTTGGGTGCCACTGCTACCATCTACAGGAGGTGTTAATGCCACCATGATCTGCCCGCTGAAAACAACAGCATCAGCTGCCTGACCCACGGCTCTGCCCCCGCTAGGCTCTGCTCCTGCCATCTGCTACGTCTGCACGTTATCCTGGGGCCAGCTCACCGCCCAGCCTTGCTGCTTGTGGCTGCTTCCAGCAGCGTGCTCTGCGGATGTTACTGAAGCCACCTTGTAGCCATTCCACACTCCACTGCTTTGTTCGGCAGATGGTAGTTCTTGTTGTCCCAAATGTATTGTTCCATGTGATTCTGCTACCATATGTCACAGTTTTTGTTCAAAAAAGTGATCTTTGGGTATTCTTTGTTTTTAGGATTGTTGCTCATTTTTCTCTGAGAACAGGACCATGAGAGCCTGGGCTCAGAACCACACACCCACTTCTGTGGTCAACAAATACTTGTTAAGACCTGGCACTGCCAGCCCCATGCTGGGCTCTGGAGGTAAAGCAGGGAACAGAACAAAGTTCTGGCTCTTGGGAGCTTATAGTCAGGTTGGAGGTTGCCGATAAAGGCAGACCATAAACAATTTTATAACATATCAGGGTGTAACGAATGTCATGTATCCCAACGGGAAATCAAGAGAAGAGAGAGAGACAGAGATTTTAGCAGTGGTTAGGGAAGACCTCCATGATAAGGTGACATTTGAGCTCTACTTTTGCTAGGATGTAAATTTTTGTATTCCTCTCCACCCCCCAGCAATACATACTGAAACCTAATTCTTTTTTTTTTTTTTTTAAAGATTTTATTTATTTATTTGACAGAGAGAGATCACAAGTAGGCAGAGAGGCAGGCAGAGAGAGAGAGGAGGAAGCAGGCTCCCTGCTGAGCAGAGAGCCCGATGCGGGACTCGATCCCAGGACCCTGAGATCATGACCTGAGCCGAAGGCAGCGGCCTAACCCACTGAGCCACCCAGGCGCCCAAAACCTAATTCTTAATCTCAAATATGATGGTGTTAGAAGATGGGACTTCTGGGAGGTGATTAGGTCATAAGAGTGGAGACGTCGTAAGTAGGATTGATGTCTTTATAAGAGAGACCCCAGAGAGATGATCTCTCTCTCAGCCATAGGAGGACACATCGAGAAAGCAGCTGTCAACAAATAAGGAAGGGGCTCTCCTCAGATGCTGAATCTGTGGTATCTTGATCTTGGACTTCCCAGCCTCTAGAACAATGAGAAATAAATGTTTGTTGTGTAAGCCACTCGGTCTGTGGGAGTTTTGTGATAGCAGCCAAAGCCAACTGAGATAGCTCTCTATCTATTGGCTCCTGCCATTTATGCTATTTCTGTTCACATCCAGTCCTCTCAGGGACCCTCCAGCAGTCAATCCTCAGGGACACTAGGGGCACAATATCCCCTCTGGTTAAAGAGAGTATTAGACAACCACAACAATCACAATCACAACTCCAATGGCTAATATATTTTAAGCATCTCTTATGTGCCAGACCCGGACACTGTTCTAAGTGCTTTGCATATATAATCTAATTTAATGCTTATTTCCATTCTATGAAGAAAGTACCACTGTTACTTCCACTTCATGACAGGAAAATGGAAACCTAGAAAGAGGGAGTTCCTGACTCAAAGTCAAACACAGTCTGGCTCCAGAGCCTATGATTCTGAAGGTTATCCTGTATGCCACGAAGGTAGACAGAATGAGCTATGGGAATGAATATCCAGGTGATGGAGGTTCAGATAAAGATAACAGCAAAACCCCTGGGAGATAAGGCTTGGCATTCTGGAGAAACTGGATGCCAGAGTGGCTGGAGTGGAGTGACAGAGATGTTCTGGGCTGAGTTGTGATTCCCCCCCCAATCCACCTTGAAGCCCTAACCCCCAGTACCTCAGAATGTAACTGTATTTGGAGATAAGGTCTTTAAAGAGGTAGTGAAGTTAAAATGAGATTTATAGTGTGGACCCTGATCCAATATGACTGCTGTCTTTGTAAGAAGAGGACATTTGGACACAGACATGTCCAAATGCAGAGATGCACAGAGAGACAACAGGTGAAGATACAGGGAGAAGCCGCCATATGCAAGCCAAGGAGAGAGGCCTCAGAAGAAACCAACCCTGCTGGCACCTTGATGCTGGACTGGGACCCTTCACAACTGTGAGAAAATAAATGTCTGTTGTTTCAACTGCCCAGTCTGTGGTATTTTGTTAAAGCAACACAAGCCAACGGAGGCAGGAGGGGCAGAGTGGAATGAGATGAGGACCGGGAGGCCCACTGCAGATCTCTGAAGGCCTTAGTGGCCCTGGTGAAGACCTTAGATTCTATCTGAGAGAGGCAGGAAGTGATCTGGGGGTTCTGAGAAGAGGAACGACACAATCTAATCTGAGTTAAAGTCTCATCCTGGCTGTCAGAGGCCAAAGGGTGAATCACAGGATGGATGGCAATGATCAGGGTGAGGGATGGTGGGGGCTGGGATCAGGGCGGGAGCTGTGGAGCGAGGGAGGGGTGAGCAGATGCTGGATGTATTTTTGGAAGTGGAGCTGCCAGGGATTTGCTGGCAGATCAGATGTAGAGAGTGAGAGAAAGGAATGACAGACGCCTCTGTGGTTTTTGGTCTCAGCAGCTGAGACATGTGATGGAGGGGAGACATCAAAAGTGAACTGTTGGGACGCCTGGGTGGCTCAGTTGGTTAAGCGGCTGCCTTCGGCTCAGGTCATGATCCCAGCGTCCTGGGATCGAGTCCCGCATCGGGCTCCTTGCTCAGCGGGGAGCCTACTTCTCCCTCTGACTCTGCCTGCCACTCTGTCTGCCTGTGCTCACTCTCACTTGCTCTCTCTCTGACAAATAAATAAAAATTAAAAAAAAAAAAAGAGTGAACTGTTGGTCATCCAAATGGAGACGCTGAGGTGGCAGTTGGATGCAAGAGTTGGGATTCGGGCTGGAACACGTGTGGGTCCTTAGTGGATAGATGGGACTTAAAGCCATCAGATTGAGATTTCCTAGAGATCATCTAAGAAATCCATGTAGAGAGAGATGAGAAGATGTCCAGTGACTGTAGCCTCCAGACTGGGGGAT
The DNA here is from genome assembly GCF_022355385.1 of Mustela nigripes. NCBI lineage: Eukaryota > Metazoa > Chordata > Mammalia > Carnivora > Mustelidae > Mustela > Mustela nigripes. The sequence goes on along the minus strand of NC_081569.1, from coordinate 118,141,902 downwards.
GGGAAAGCCATGGGGTTGCAGCAGAAGAGGCTGAGGAGTTGCTAGTGTAAGAAGGAAGAAGAGAGTGAATGGTGTAGCCTCTCGAAGTGTGTCTCAGGGGGGGAGGTGTCTGGCAGGGTAACGAGTCTACTGATGAAGTAAGAGGAGAGCTGAAATTGACCATCGGATTGAGAACGCTCTCACTGGAGAGTAGCGAAGAAAATCTGACCTGAGGAGTTTCATGAAAGACTGGAAGGAAAGGAAGAAGAGCCAGTGGGAGTAAATAACCTTTTCAAGGTCTATTTCTATAAAAGGGAGAAAGAAAGGGGCCGTATTGGGATTAGAGATAGGTGGTCAGGGGAGGTTTTCGTTTCTATGTCTTGTTTTGCTTTGCTGTGTTTCGTGTTTGTATACTAATGAGAATGGTCCAGTGGAGAGGGGGATCTTGGTGAGACAGGAAAGAGAGGGGCCACTGCAAGAGGGCAGAAGGGTGGTGTTCTGGGGAAGGGTTTAGCTTCAGATGAAGTGTAGAGAGTTCTATCCATAGTAAGTGGAGGAAGACAGAGAGCAAGGGCCTAGACACTGCCCCCTGGACAGGTGTGTTGGTGGGAGCACGTGACTTTTGCCTCTCACTGCTCCTGTTATTCCAGGGAAATCTTTATTTCCCATGTTAGGGTCTTCAGCTGAGAGTAAGGAGAAGAGAGGACATACTGCAGGTTTGAGGAAAGAGAACAAAGTGTGATTATTCAGGGGTACATGAGACGGGACTGCCAACTGGCAGTAAGAGACCCCTTGGGGACAGATGAGGGCTTGAACCTGAGAACAGACAGCATGGCCATGGGCTTCTCTCCTGCCACATTCACAAGATTGGGTAGAGGTGCAGAGCAGGTAGAGGGGTGAGCTTTTGTGAGGAAAGAGAAAGAGACTGGCAGAGGCAAGGCAGTGACGATGAAGGGCGTTGGGGTTCAGCGTGGGAGGAGTGGCGTGACAATGGGCATGTCCCCGGGGAGGGACAATGGAAAGGAGGTAGGACCAATGGGTTGGGGGTACCACTGGGCTTGAAGTGAGGGGATAACTACATTTAAGTCATCTTCCCTCCATTACAGGGGTCAAGCTATTGGGCTAACCTTATGATGCAGGTTTTTGTTGCTGCTGTTCATAGGATGAGTTACTTTTCCCTAGAGACTGAAACCCTCATACCAACAGGATTCCGACACTCCCTCCCACCCCAACACGTGGGGTGGGTACATCTGGGCTATCTGCTCCGTATTTTGAACTCTGTATATCCAACTTGGAATTGTGGTTGACATGCTGTGTCTGGATCTATCTTTAAGTGGGCCGCTTATAAAGACATGTTTTCCCCTCCTGTAGCCCCAAATACCATCTTACAAGCTAGGTGATTCACCTGAGTTGGCTGTCTTCTTTAATCAAGCTATTAAAAACTAAACTGCAGTGTGAAAAAGTACAGGCTCAATTTAGGTGCCAACTCATTGAAAAATTGGCCCTTATAGGCTATAATTAGGAGAGCAAGAGCCCGCAATTGATCCACGTGGAATAAAGGAGCGGGAGCAGGAGGTGAAGACTCGGGGGACAGGGAAGTGTCGTCTGGGCATGTTACCCCTCGCAGAGAGGCTTCTTCCCCTTCTCTCCTCATCATCTAGGCCAGTGACTGCCCTGACCCCCCCCCCCCCCCCCCACCACCCCACACCCCACACATCGGAAGAGCGTCGTGTGCG
>NC_081569.1:118127262-118140087 GCF_022355385.1 Mustela nigripes | reverse complement strand
TTTCTGGAGGGGCCCAGGCTCACATCCCTCGCACCAGCGCCTGCTCTTAGCTTCCGCCCCACCCCCCCCCCCCCCCCCGCCCAGGAGCTGCCTCCATCTTTCTACGCCCACTGCTGAAGCCTGAGGGTGAGGCTGGGGGGCAGGGTGTGGTTGGGCAGAATCTAACATCCAGTGCTGGTGTGAGTGCTGTGAGCCTGGGCCCCTCCAGAAACCACAGGAGAAATCACTGGGGAGCCTCCCCTACTCTCTGTTCCTCTCCCCTTCCAGGACTTTGATTCAAAGCAAAAGAGGCTTCACTGAATGTCAGGGTCAACCTTCAGAGGAAAGAGTCACAGGAGGTGCAAAAAGAGCAGGGGTGGAGGTAGGAGGTTTGTAGGTGACCCTGCCCACTGCAGTCCTATGGAGCTGGCTCTAGTGTAGTTCCCGTAGTTAGTTACATAGTTCTGACCCAGGAAGGAGAAAGCCGGAGCTTAAGAGAAGCTTGCCCTGGGGCTGCCTTCCTTGGAGCTCCTTTCAAGTCCCCCAAGTGATTTTTCACATCATTGTTCTGAATTTCCCACCCCCAGCCCTGAGCAAAGGTGACTGTCACCTAGTTCTCGGTGATCCCTCACTGTCATGGTGGTTACAGTCCACTCAGGATGGCTGTGAGATGCAAAAGGCATGCCCACTTGTCCTTCATCCCCTCTGCACATCTTTGGTTCTTAATAGTCACAGAGGAAAATGAATTCAGCTGGTCTGATCACCAAATTGAAAGAAGCACACCTATAAGAAGCAAGTGTCAAGGCAGCCTGCCAACAAGTGGGGTGTACATGAGCATGGGGGTGTTGGTTCATGTCTCATTGTCTCTCTGGTGTTTCTCCTACGCCGGGGACCACTCTGTCTTAAGCCATGGAATGGTGTCTTTGAATTGCTGAGGGAGCCGCCTTTCTTATGGGTTGGCAGGGAAGGTCCCCTTGGAGAAATGAAGCAAGTTGCCCAGGTCAGACCTCAGTAGAAAACAGAGGAAGAAACATTCTGGGGCTGCAAAAGGAGAGCCCTGCAAATAAATTTGGAATTACATTGAGTACCATCTCCTCTCTCCACAGTTCCTATACCCAATGGTATGTTAGTAAATGTTGGCTCTCTGCGGGGGTGGAGGGGAGGCTTTATAGTCTGTGTTGACTGCTGTGGTCTAAGTCCTCTCACCATGGCCACTTCCACACTTTCCCCTGTGAGCTCACTGGATGCAAGGTTGGGCAGAGATGTGTGCTGTTGGCTCCCGAGAGTCCCTGGAAACTGGCGCAAGTCCCCAGTGTTTCACTGTCAACAGTGTGAGGGCAGGCGGACTTCATTGCTGGCCCTAATTAAAGCTGTGGTAGGACCCAGAGAAATAAGTGGTATAGGGATGTCAGCCTGGAGAAAGAGTCGGGCAATAATGTGATTCTGAACCCAATTCCAACATGGGATGGGAGGGTTTCCTCACACCGTGGAGGAAAGCTCCAGACACCAGCTGGGTGTCCTGAATTGAACTCAATTTGGACACTACCTATTCATCTATCAATCTATCCAGAGATACCATCCGATTCCCTAGATTAAGGGCTTAGTCTCAAAGACTGTCCCCTGCCCCAACTGCAGATGTCAGTTGCAAGTCTTGGTGGTCACCTGTACTTCTGACCAAATAACTGTAAACCAGCAGTTTCAACAATCCCCTCCTTGGGTTTGATTAATTTGCTAGAGCAGTTCGCAGAGCTCAGGAAATCCATGTACCCACTCGATTACTGGTTTATTATAAGATGATAGAACTCAGGAGCAGCCAGAAGGATGACATACATGGGGTGAGGCATGGGGAAGGGCACAGAGTTCCCATGAATGGTGCCCAGCACATACTGAGTGTGGTTGAGTGGCTCTCTAACATCTCTACAGTGCTCTAACCCAGCACAGCCCAACAGAATGCTCCGTAATGATGGAAATATTCTAGATACGTGCTGTCTGAAAATGGTAGCCACTAGCCACAGGCAGTTACTGAACACTTGAAATATGGCCATTGAAATTAGCAAAGTAGATTATAAGTTTTATTTAATTTTAATAATTTAAATCTAAATGGCCCCATATGACCACTAGCTACCATAAAGGATGGTACAGCAAACATCTTGCAGCTCAAGTTACATATGATCTATGGACTGGGAGTCCTGGCATTAGTGTCTGCAAAGCACAGGAACATGGAATGCAAGAAAACAGGGCATGCTGGCTCAGGTCATGATCCCGGAGTCCTGGGATCGAGTCCCGCATCGGGCTCTCTGCTCAGCAGGGGAACTGCTTCTCTCTCTCTCTATCTCTCTCTCTGTCTGCCTCTCTGATTACTTGTGATCTCTGTCAAATAAATAAATAAAATCTTTAAAAAAAATGGCAGCACCTTCATAAACTTTATTTCACTTGATCCTCATTAAAAAATCCACATTGTTATGGTGACGCTTCCCATTTTAGACATGAGGTCATTAAACCTCTGGAAGGCGATGTGATTTGCTCAAAATCACCAAAGGGGAAGGAGAGACAGAATCTCCAAGCCCAGCATTGCTTCCGCTCTCACACATAGTAGAAACAGTCCAGTCTCTGGCAATTTCGTCATCATTGTTTCAAAGATTTTATTTATTTATATTATGGGGGGGGGAGAAGCAGAGGGAGGGACAGAGGGAAAGAACCTCAAGCAGATTCCTGGCAGAGCACAGAGCCTGCAGTGGGGCTCAACCCCAGATCACGATCTGAGCTGAAACCCAGAGTTGGACACTTCATTGACTGAGCCACCTGGGCGCCCCGATTCCAGTACTGCTTTAAATGGAAGACGATCTCAGCATTTTGCTGCTGGAAACATGAGCTACAGATGTGATAGTGGGGATGGATTGTGGAATGGGATAGAACTGGAGGGGGCAGGCAGGGAATTAGCCATGAGTGCCAGTCTCTTCCGCAAGTACATCCAGTGAGGAGGAATGAAGACATGGGTGCAGGTAATGTCAGGCTGGCTTTCCACCAGAAAAGGAGGTCATTCTGCTGCCTGGGCTTTATCTAGATGCATCAGTCAAGCTGCAGGTCTGGTTTTTGTCTGTCTGTTTGTTTGTTTGTTAGTTCATCATGTGAAAGGGCTGTAGAGATTTTCAACAATTTGGGGATTAAATATTGATTTGGTTTGGTTAAGAATTTTCTCTGGGAAGTCCCAGGAATGAAGGGTGAGAGTTCTCCCTCCAGAATGGCTGCAGGTGAGGTCAAATGACAGAGGGGAATGAACAGTGGGTTCAAATATGAACCCCATGCCCAGCTGACTGAGTCCGTAGAACATGCAACTCTTGATCTCAGAGTCATGAGTTCAAGCCCCACATTTGGTGTAGAGATTATAGGTAAATAAATTTAAAAAGATCCCTGGAAACCCCAAATATGGACCCCAAATCAAAAGGTCATAAGGACTGAGCTCTAAATTATAAGCCCTTTTTTTTTTTTTTTTTTTTTTTTTTTGCTGTCTAGCAGGCTTTGATGGAAGCTCCAGGTTCATATTAAATAATACATAAATGTATTTAACGCTGATAAGTGAGTCTCCCAAGCAAAATAATGAATTCTGCAATATGTATGTGTTGGCGAGTCACTGACTTTTCATTGTGGTACCTTTCTTTTTCAGAGGAACACATTCCCTGATCGGCCTCACACTATTTCACCAACCCTGTCTTTATAGAACTCACACCCTTCAGTGAAAAGCTAGGTTACAAATAATACCAGCTAAAGCTAGGTGTATGTAGTGCTGGTTTGCAAACCAGTAGTGAGAGAGCAAGCAAGAGAATAAGTAAACAAAGAGGAAAACAGGAAAATAATAAGATTCAGTTCTCACCCAAGTCCTGAAATGACAGGCATCACTTCCCTGTGACCTACCTACCCCGTGACCTGCTTGCTCCTGCTCTCTTCCCCTTGCATGGAGAATGACACCCGAGCTCCGAGCCCTGCGGTCACTATGGATTCATCTCTGTAGGCACTCTTGACTCATTTCTCTTGCACTTTTCACATGTAATTGAAATTCTTCTCCTAACTACCCCTCCCATCTCCACCTTTAATCTCATCCCTTAACAATCCATCATTTTTGCAAAAACAGAAAGCTAAGTACCAAGGATAATTAAATAATCATCTATATTTCCATCATCCATAATGGTCATATTGTATTAAGTCATTTATAAAATGATCTAACAGTCTAGATAACATCCCCTTTATTCACTAACTCCTGTTTGCTTTCCCCTTCTTGCTCCTCCACAGACAACTGCCATCATCAGTCTGGAGTGTGTGGTAGATTCAATTACTTTTGTCACAATAATTTGTTGCCTCCTCATCCTGTTGTTCTCCCCAGAGGCAGAGCATAAACCCACCATAGTCCCAGCACAGCCTGGTCAAGCTGATCAGAGCCATGGCCAACCTATAGCTCTCATATGATGTGAATAAAAAAAAGTTATTTGTTCTTATAATCTAGTAAGATACTGAGGTTGTTTGTTACCCAGCAGAAGCTAACTAATTCAAAATATCTATGCATGTGAAGGTTTACAAAATGAACAAAATGTTTCTACTGTGTTTGGTTTGTGTATTTTGATACACATACATGTATTCCTTTTGTATCTCTTGATATACATATATATGTATCTGCAAGCAGTATATGGTTCTGCTTGGTGTGTGATCCATGTTTTATACAAATTGTTACATTCTCTGTATATTTTTCTACATTTTTTTTTTAAGTGAGGGAGGCAGAAGGGACTGGGAGAGGGAGAGAGAATCTCCAGCAGATTCCCCACTGAGCGTGGAGCCCCACACTGGGCTCGGTCCCACGACCCTGAGATCATGACCTGAGCCTAACTCAGAAGTCTGACACTTAACAGACTGAGCCGCCCAGATGCCCCTGTATTTTTCTACATTTTGATTTTTACATTTAAGATTTGTTTGGGGTGTCTCTCCATGTGTGTGTGTGTATGGATCTAGATCATTCCCTTCAACAGCTGTCAGAGAAATCTTCCCAAATCACAAATTGGGTTCTGTCAGTTCTCTGCTATGAAGGGTGACAGCTGAAGGCAGTCACCAGCAACACTCCCAGCCTTGGGGCAGCAAGCCTTTCCCGAAAGGGGATCTGGGTGATACGTCACAGCCACCACCACAATCTACCCTTCATGCAGCTGGATCCACTCTTCATGTGCCTTCTGGACACAGGTCCAGGGTCCAGGAGCCTCTTTCCACGAAGAATCTCAGAAAAGGAAGGTTTGTAAGATGAGCTAGAGTCCCTGCTTGGCACCTGCTCTTGGAACCACAGCCAAGACCCATCCTGCTCTCCTCTACCAGCCATCCTCACACTCCCAGCCAGCACCTCTGCTCAGCTCAAGGGCTTATGTGGTGCTGTGCCCCAGATTTGCAACCCTGAGGGGTCTGAGCCCCTGGTCACCATGCCCTTCTCCGCTGGGCTTGCCGCTCTCGTGCGCTCAATGTCAAAATGGTGCACGTAGCAAGAGGCACTCAAGCAGATCGCCTGGGTGCCAGACATACTCCTCCTTGCCCCCATCGCATGGTGGCAACCCAAGTAGGTTTTGCACAGAAAAAATCGAGTAAAACCCAGGAAACTCATACTAAACCATCTCCTAACTGCATCCTCTGGTAACTTTCCATTGATTTGACTTCTTCTCCATTGTTCAAACTAGCCCTATTTTAAAATTCTGATAATTATACGTAGGTGTGTATAAAAGCATACATGTACGTGTATGTCTATATATCAGAGGCTTTAGAAAAGTATAAGGGACACCATCACTTAGGACACCACCATCCAGAGGGAAATACTATTATCCTTTTGCTGTCTTCCTTTGCAATCTCTTTCTCTATGTACTTAGTTTTTCTAAAATGAAAAACTACACATAAAAATTGATCTCCTGCCTCTTCAAAAGTTTGAGAGTATATTGTGAATACTTCTCAACCCCTCTATCTTGATACTGTATTCAGATGTATACACCCCTGGTTGTGGTTACTTACAGATAGTATTCCTTAAAACAACCTTTGTGATAAGAATTGATTGACTTTAGGGGCACCTGGGTGGCTCAGTCGATTAAGCATCTGCCTTCAGCTTGGTTCATGATCTCAAGGTCCTGAGATCAAGTCCCACATCAGGCTCCCTGCTCAGTGGGGAGTCTGCTTCTCTCTCTTCCTTTCCCTCTATGCTCTCTTGCTCTCAGGTGAATAAATAAAATCTTTTTTTTAAAGAATTGATTGACTTTGAAGTACTACACAAAGTTATTTCTCTTTAGAAGGCAAAAAGTATCATATACAATACAGAGCATAGTATAATACTAACTACCATGATAATAAGTGTATTATCTCATTTAACTCAGCAGCCATGTTATGAGTTCAGAGTATGTTATTACCGTTACTGGAGATGAGAAATGAAGTGTAGAGAGATTAAATCACTTGCCAGGGGCACACAACTAGAACCCAGAACTGAAGTTCAAATCTAGATTTCCTGTCCTTAAATTGCCACACTTATAGCTACTAAAGGAGGTTGAGATGAGTTTGCAAGGGGGACAAGAGCCAAGGGGACACAGCTGCCAGGGATGGAAAAAGTCCATGGCATCAAATGAAGACAGGGACATGCCCAAGAGCTGTCAGCAAGGTTAGGAGTCGATTCTGAGGACTGTCTGGGGGCCCAGGAGCTCTGACTTGCAGGTTGGTGGAAGGGACATGGCTGCACCCAGCCCAGGAGTTGGGGACCGAGGCAGCAAGTGCATCAGCAGGAAGGCAGCCAGTGGCTGGGGTAGGTCAGAATGCCAGGTGTGAGGGAGCCGGTGGAGGAAGGTGGTTGGGTAGGAAGGAAGGTGGGAGCTAGAAGTCAGGCCGTCAGAATGCTCTTTTCCTTCTTTCCTACCCACCACCCACTCTGGGTTACCCTGTCTCACTGTGACAAGGAGAAGGACCCTTGGCAGAAAAGCAGGGAGACAAACCAGCTGCACAAAGCTGATGACACACATTTACCAGAAGACATGTACCAGAAGGTTCCTAGAAGCACCATCCAAAATAGGTTCAAACCAGAAACTATTCAGCTATGTACCCAATGGAATGCATAAACAAATGATAGTTAAGTCACACAACGGAATACTATGCAGCATTGAGTGTGAACAAACTGCAACCACATGCACTAATGAAACAGGCGAATCTCACAAACACCACAGTCGGTGAAAACAGACCTGAAACCAGGCATTCTGTAGGATTCCATTCATGTAGGCTTTCAGAACACTCACAGCCTTTCTAGGCTCTTGGAAGTAGGGTCGTGCTTGGGGGCAGCGATGTGCAGAAGAGGTCATGACGGGGCTTCTAGGGGCTTTGTGATGTTCCCTTAAAAATATTTGAGTGCAGGTTCAAGTTGTGAGTGCTATTTTATCTAAAACTCCAACAAGGATCTGTTAGATTAAAAATAAGGAAAGAAGTAGGAGAAAGAAAAGAAATGGACAAGAGTAGTAATGATAACAGACAGAAAAACCTAAATCATTATGAAGACATCAAATGTCACTCCACTTCCATCTACGGGTAGAAAATTGCACTTTTCTGGTGATGTTTCTAATAGTTACCCCCCAAAAGTGTCCTAGCCCAGCGATCATATGAGAATCAACAAGGGAGAAGTTTTGTGTAGTCAAATAATTTACACATGTTCCAACCTACTCTGGAAGGTTCAGAGCTCTGGGCTGCCAGGCACAGCTCCAAGTAGCTCTGAAGTCCTATTGCGTTATTTCTATGTAATACAAATTGACAAGGTCTCTCAATTAGGCAACTAACTAGAAAATGAGGTCTGAAAGCCAGCTTTATCAGCAGCCAGAAATCTGGTCTGAGAGACTGGTCTGTTTGTGGCCAGGGCATGGGTGGGGAGTACATTTTCTATGCAGGGAATCAGGATGAGAGCAACACGGAGGAGATCAAATGGAGAAGCCAGAGAATAAATCTGGGGGTGGCTGATCTTTCTGGGTTTTACTTGACAAATACTTTTAGAATGGTTTCTAGGTGCCTGTTGGGGTCCGTTATCAAAGGAACAAGAATGAGACAAAGTGAAAGTTATGCAAAGCCTTATTCTATGCCAAGCATTAGAAGTTAGACTGACCGGCCAGGGTAACAAGATTGAGACAAAATGAAAATTATGTGAAGCTTTATTCTATGCCAAGCATTAGAAGTCAGACTGACTGGCCAGGGCCTCCTCCAAAGAGAGCAACCCCCTCCCGATCTCACAGGCTGGTTTTATAGGGCATAACTGCAGACCTAAGGTACGTGGCTTTTTTTGTTAAGGCGTTCACTCCCAGAATTGATACCCAGAACCATACCAGGAACTACAGGGGCGTTTATTCCTGGAATGAAGTCCGTGGATGTAAACAATATGGCTACCTAGGCGATATGGAGTTACTCTGGAGTTGCGCAGGCCCTAATAGTTAAACAGGTTTTAACATTAAAGTGGCCCTAACAGTGCCAAGCACTAAGTACTCACTCAATAAATAGTCATTGAATCCTTACAACAAACCTATGAGGGGGGTGCTATTACCATCACTCTTGTTTTAAAGGCCATACAGCTGCTCAGTGGTAGAACCAGAATCCAAATCCAGTTTCTTGGGAGCCCCGTGTCCTTGTTCTCAACCCCGAGCTTTGTAGCATCATCCACCAAGACAGCAGTAGAACTCTGAGGATAAGGAGCCTGGTTTTCCTTGCCGACTTCTCCACTGGCGGACTCTGCCAGTGAACCTGGCATCTGCCTGCATACTGTGATGAATGATTGCTAAGAAGACTGCCCCCCCAACTTCTGTCCCTGCCCCCAACATATCTTCCACATTGTACTACTGAGGATGACTGAAATTCCATCACTGGTATTTATTCTTTTGAGTTAGTGCTCTGTTGCCCCCAGGGTTCCTGATAAAAGGGCAGACAGCCCTGTAGAATGTCTGGGAATCACCATCTGAGTGTACAATTTCACCTAGTTTTCGGGAAAAGGTGAAAGAGAACCCTGAAGGCCCAGCAGGCTAAGAAGATACCCAGATGGGTGGCGGGGCCTCACTGTTCTGGCTCACGAAGTGGGTCAGTTGCTGGCGGATGCACATTTCTTCATTCATGCACTCAGATCCTGCTTTAGTTCTTAAATAGATGCAAGATCTCCTTTAGGTGTCATGTGGGACACAGCGGATTCACAGCCCTCTTTATCCCTTCTGGGCTGTCTACTTAATTCACAAAACCCTTTCTCAGGCTATCCTCCCAGGTACTTCTTATTATTCCCAATTATCCCTGAAGAAAGTAAGGCTCATAAAATTTTTATGAGCTTCCCAGGGTCACTTGGTTTCTGAACGGCAGCTCTGGTTGGGGAAGGAAAGGGGAAACCATTCAACCGGGGATGGGTTTTGGATGCTAGTTTGTTTCTATTGTGGTAAAATACACATAACATAAAATGAACCCTCTCAATCATGTTTGAGGGTACAGCTCAGTCGTGTTCCTAGCTTTTACACTATCGGGCAACCCATGTCCAGAACTCTTGTGATCTTGCAGAACTGTAACTCCATACCCATCAAACAACTCCCCGTTCCCCCCTGCTCCACAGCCCCAGGAAACCATCACTCGGCTTCTGCTTCTCAGAGTTTGACTACTCCAAGGACCTCATATGAGTGGAATCACACAGCATTTGTCTTTTGGTGACCGGCTTCTTCACTTGGCGTCACCTACGCGAGGCTCATCTGTGCAGCAGCTCGTGCCCGAGCATCCTTCTTCGTGGAGGCTGAAGAGCTTCCCCTTGGACCCACGTGGCTCCTTTTGTTCATCCTTTCCCCTGTCGATGGGCACTTGGATCATTTACACGTTGGCTGTTGGGAATCATGGCCCTATAGAGGGACAGGTGTGTTGTTGTTGTTTTTTTTTTTTTTTAAAGATTTTTATTTATTTGTTAGAGAGAGAGATACAGAGCGCAAGCACAGGCAGACAGAGTGGCAGGCTAGAGGCAGAGGGAGAAGCAGGCTCCCTGCCAAGCAAGGAGCCCGATGTGGGACTCGATTCCAGGACGCTGGAATCATGACCTGAGCCGAAGGCAGCCGCTTAACCAACTGAGCCACCCAGGCGTCCCGGGACAGGTGTTTTTAAGATCAAGTACTAACATGAAGATGATCAAGCCTGGGGTGAGACATTAGAAAAGGTGTCAGGAAAGCCAAGGTCAGTCTGAGGCACAAATGACTGAGTCTTTAGGGTCAGAGCACGAGACTTCCAGCGAAGCGTCGGAGTGAGGCGCCTTCCTGCTTTCCCTGTGGGGTCCTCCCCCTCCCGCAGTGCAGTCCCCATCCCTGGACTCTCTCTTCCTCCTGGGAGGACTGACCAGGGCCTCCAACACCTCATGTAGCTGAGCAATTTGCCCATTTGAAGATAGGGTCCAGGATGCCCTGGGCTGTCCTGAACTTCTCAGAGGACTGATTCTTGATCATCTCTTTTCAGGCCCCCATGGCTGACCGGTCACCCCCAGCCTGACCCCCAGCCTGACCCACCACTTGCACAGCTGGAGGTCATGGCAGGACACTCCTTCCATAAGACATCTCACAGCTCAGGTTCCACACTGCCCAAAGGACCACCGTCCTGGTGAACAATATTAGAGTAGGATAGAATGTCAGATAAAACTAGCTCTTAAAATTCCAAGAGGAAGAAAAAATAATGATGTCACCTAACTCTGTATTATCTATTATGGGCAAACTTGAAGACTCCCATTAGACATGCTGTGTTTCAAATACAAGCTGTTTATGGTGTCAGTGAGCCAAAGTCACACTTCCCATTTCTGCCTTGGCCACTTAGCTTGACAGGGAGGAACAAGCCTTTTTCATCACCAAAGTGTTAACAGATAAGCTGGGATCGTCAAGGACAAGGCTGGCCACGGGACAGATGCAGAGGAAGGTTCACTCACACATGGAGAAAACTCCCAGCACCACACATTCTCCTGAAATCCAGGGATGCCTCTCTGACCTCATGAATGCCTTCTACTCACTTGCTCGGACACGTGAGTGGGCTAGTTGGGTGAGGGCTCATGGGAGGCAGGGGTCACACCCATGTGTCTTATTTCAACTTGGGCACATTTTTTCATCTTAATCTCATGGTAAGACCCATCTTTGTACCATCACAACATGGCAAGTGGCCTCCAAAAGAAGTCCATTGACTGTTTCCCTTTTGGGTCAGAAGTCCCAAGCAATCCGTCGGTGGCCTGGTCTTTGATGTACAAAGGGTGTAGAGTTTTGGCCAATACTCTACATTTCCTTTCCTTGGATATTCAAGACTGCTCTGCAGATGAACAAAAGCACACGACAAGGACAAGGAACCAGGGAGGGGGAATTGCCTAGTTATGGCTTGGGAGTGAGCGTCCAAGTCTCCGTCTTGTGTCAGGGGCTTTGGCTGTGGACCCTCTGCCTGGCTCTTCATCTCTCTGACTCTTCTTTGTGAGGCAGAAACATGGTTCTTTGGAATCAGCAGATGAAATAATGGGCCAGAGAAACACAGGTGGGCACCTGTGCTGCAGGAACGTAACCATGAACCCCTCCCCGTGAAATCACTGGGGTTGTTTCATGGCTCTCGGGGTCTGTAGCTCTGATGAGCCTTCTCCATCAGCACTTGGACAGGCCCAGAGTGCATGTTGCCCCTGTCTCTTCCAAAGCGAACCCAAAGTCCCCTTTGGTCAAAGAGAGATGGGGCTCCTGCAGAAGGTGAGATTTAAGTAAAAAGTGGAAATAAACCCTTGGAGAAAGGGCACTTTATTTTTAGAAAAGAAAAGGAATTAGGAGATTAATGGTTGCCATGGCAACGGTGGAGTGCTGTATGTATGTAGTCTATAGGCCCTGCTTTCACCATGATGCAGGGAACAAAACAGCTTCTTTGGCGACTTCCTGAGAAAATATAGGTGACAATAAAAAGGCCGCCCAGAAAACAGCCTCTGCCGTTAGTTCGAGTGCTATTTCCCTGCCGCCTTACAAGCTCCGTACTCCATGGCCCCACCTTCACTTAAAAACCCATTTTACTGTTTGGCACAGAATCCATGGTCAAAGAAGGTTTCCTGGTCTTCTTTCTTCTGTGTTCCTAATTGTGCTTTCAGAATTGAACCGGGAACGGCAGACCCAGGAGCAGGGATTGGAACCCAGTGGTTCTCAGTCTTGACAGAGCTGATGTGGGCAGCATCTGTAAACTCTCCACTAACGGAGAAGGACAGCATGGATTGTTGGCTGACATTTGAACAGGGGTAGAGTGCACATAAAAAATTCACATTTCTGTCCTTTCTTGAACATTTAGAAAAGATGACCCTCCTGGATCTTCCTTTTCATGTAGCAGAAACCGGCCAGAGCTCACTCATGTCTTAATCACAATTCTTTCTGCCTAATACCCTTGATACTACTGCCTGGTCTCTGTGGGCATTCCATTTGAAAGCCCCACCTAGTTATAGCCAAAGGCCCCCCTTCAACATTTCTCAAACTTGAGAACACATCCGAATTACCTGGAGGGCTTGTGAAAGCATAATTTCTGGATCCCACCCCCAGAGTTTCTGTTTCTGTGGTTTTGAGGTGAAGCCTGAGAATCTGTGTTTCTTTTTTCTTTTTTTTTTTTTTTAAAGATTTTTTATTTATTTATTTGACAGAGAGAGATCACAAGCAGGCAGAGAGGCAGGCAGAGAGAGAGGAGGAAGCAGGCTCCCTGCTGAGCAGAGAGCCCGACGTGGGACTCGATCCCAGCACCCTGAGATCATGACCTGAGCCGAAGGCAGCGGCTTAACCCACTGAGCCACCCAGGCGCCCCTTTTTTTTTTTTTTCAATGGAAAA
>NC_081569.1:118127085-118127162 GCF_022355385.1 Mustela nigripes | reverse complement strand
TTTTATTTATTTATTTGACAGAGAGAGATCACAAGCAGGCAGAGAGGCAGGCAGAGAGAGAGGAGGAAGCAGGCTCC